>NC_047664.1:18320474-18497974 GCF_011762505.2 Arvicanthis niloticus
TTCTCTGAAGTAGAAACAATTGTTTCTCTCCCACTCTACATTTTTGTCATCACTGTAAGGATATAGAGAACAGTTGGAGGAGCCTTAATGAGGCCACAACCAATACTCACAAACACATCCTCAAGTTCAGACGTGCTATCCTGGCTGATGGCTGGGAGCAAAGGCAGTGAGTTGGTTGTGGCAGGGGAGGCAGTGGTGACGCAGATCTGCCAACCCAGGCAAAAGCTGCAGCTCTCAGTGACAGCTTCTCCCTGCAGCAAGGTGCCCAATGCCCTCTCCCCTCCTTCTTTATTTGCAAATGGAGTGATATTATTTGTTTCAAAACTACTTAGAACAGTCTCTTGTGTATAATAAACACTGTGGAAATGTTTGTTAGATAAACAAGGAAAAAGACCCTCACAAACATAGTATTTATATGGAAAATGTTATCAAAGGAGGGAAGTTTGAAGTCTTTTTCCCATTAAAAGGCACATTGCACATGATGCCTGAATGCCTCTATGGTGGCAAACCATTAACCTGCGGTTGGGTGTGGATGTTGTCCATGGCATTTGTTTTGTATCTTGGGAAACTGTGTTCTATAGAGCCGAAGGGTTGCAGCCTCTGGGATCTGCTTCCTAGACTGTAAAAGTTCTCCTGTCTCCTGGTCATTTCTAGTCACCATCTTGTCTGCTGTAAATTCATATCTTCATCTTTTCATACCACTTTATACCCTAATAATGACCATAAGGGTTTTGGGAAAGACAAACAAAAATGTAAGGAGAAACTTGAAATAAAGATGAGAAATACTAGGCACAATTAGAAATGTAGGGGTAGGAATGGGGGGGGTGTAGAGATAAGAGCAGAGCAGAGGAAAGGCCAAGAGAGGCCAAGAGAAGCCAAAAGAGGCCAAGAGAGGCCAAGCGTGCACACATGGAGTCAGCACCGAGCCATAAACCACCTGCAGTGGATGCAGTAAAGAACAAGGATGAGCAGGGGACATTGTCAACAAAGAAGCAAAGATGCTTTGCTTCCAAGCTACTGTCCTGCTGGACACCCAACAGCACACACATTCACTCAACACTACTCATAATGCATGAAATAAGCCTTTCAAAATGTGATCAAAATATTCAAAAACAAGCAAACAAATGCTAACCATGCAGAGCTCCTTCCAAGAGGAAGGAGCAGGGTGGTGTCTGAGTCACAAGAAGGGATTATGGGAGAAGAACTCAAAGCTTGGGAAGAATTGGAAGGGATGGGAGAGGGGACGGGAGTCTGTTGGGCACTGGCCCTCTGCTCCGTCTGGAAGGTCAACCCTGTCCATGAAGGGTCTCGTGTCTTATCTCCTTACTGTCGCATCATTCTCTACTTGTCCTGCTTGACTTTGTCCAAATGTCTCCTCTCATGACTGTCCTGCCCTGGTTTTCCTCTGCTGTCTCCCAGACTCTCCAGCCGAGGCAGTTTCTTGAGCATTAGATGTGTTGTGGGAAATTCTAGTGTGAAGTTGATCTCCCCATATCCAGAACAGCTGTCTCTACCTTGCAAGGTCGTCCTGGGGTGAACTGCTTATCATCAACGCCCCTGAAATGTAGGTGGAAGCTCAAAAGGGGGAGACAGAGCTCCTCTCTCTCCCACTCTCCTCAGGGTTCATATGCAAGCTTCCTGGCCCCCTTCCCACTCCTTGTCCCCCCATTGAGCTTGCTCCCTTCTTTTTGTTGGTTCCCTTCAACTTTCTACTGTGATAGATGGACGCACCATTAGGCTTGAGAGGGCAGAGCTTGTGTATGACTGGAAGCCTCTTTCAGAACACACATTGCAGTGGGTTGGCTTGAGTCTTACCCAGAAGGAGTATAATATAATGGTTATATGTGCAGTGTCTCAGACTCACAGGAGGATCAGATTCTTGGATGTTCTGTAAATCTCAGTGGTTAGTTACTTAACGTCTCTGAACCTAAACTTCTTCATCTAAGGTAAGATAATAAATATGCCACTTCAAAAAAATAAAACAAAAGAGTCACAATCAAATGAAATCAAACTGATCTGTATGGGTCACGTTGAACATCTACTCTAACAGGTGCTTAGTGGATGCTGCTATTTCTGCTCTTTACATGGTCCTGAATGGCTCAGGGCTGTTCTTTTTGCCCATGTGAAAATATTCTTAAAACAAATAAACCAGTAGCTCTTTCAAAAGCAAGTGCCTCTTCATGCTGCTGTGTGGTTACAGTCAGGTTGGGGTTCACTATATTTTTGTATTTTACTGTGGAGCAGTTAGATGGTATGTACAATGGCCATCTTTCAGCAGCATCACCCCAAGGTTAAGTCTCTTAGAAGACAAAAGACTAACAGCGTTGAGACAAATACCTATGTAGTCTTTAAAGCATGGGGAAAACGCAATGGTACTCTTTGTGAGTGCACTTCTCTTGGTAGGATTAAAACACAGGCTTCATGGACCTCTCAGTAAGCCTGTCTCTGACTGATGGGTAAAACAATTTAGAAGAGGAAACAACCACAATTTTTAGGAGAAAAAAAAACATTTAAGGAAAGAAAATATGCGAATGAGATATGAGAAGTGATATCATATTTCTTACTCAATGGGCCACACTGGTCATCCTGTAATCTGCATAATAACTTTTACTTAGAATCAAGAAATGAAAGGAAGACACTTGATACCTCAGCCTGTTGGACTATAGATACTTTTAGCCCCCAAGAATGAATTGGCTACCTTGCTCCAACTGAGTTCTAGAGAACTGAGAGTTACATAGGACAGTATCATGACCCAGAGAACTTGGCCTTCAATCTTTTTCAAAATCAAGTCTAATTTAATCTTTCCTTAGTAAATCACGGAAACCTACTCAAGACTTCTAGAAAGGTGATTACTTTCCTGCAAGAAAAAGAAAAGAGAATTGAGCTTCCCAGTGCTCAGAAAGACTATTTGGAGTCAGTCCCACAAACCTGACAATAGCTGGTGATAGTTGAGCATACATGTGAACAGTTCAGGGGTGAGGATGAACAAGACAGCTTTTCAGTGTGTCCTGGGTTTGTAGGCATGGACGAAGAAGATCTGGTTGAAGTCGGCCTCTTCTTTCCTCTAGTTCCATCAAGTTGGTTTGTGTATAGACCCAGACACTAAAGCTTCTATGCACTGCTTTGCAACTTCAGTAAGGAAAGAATGAAAAGGTGACATCAAATCAATGACTAGGTGTTTCTTTTCCCTAGTTCACTCTGATAGCAGTTGTACCTACAATGCCCCATGATGAAGTTTTATGAGTTTATTTTTTCCACTCTCAAATGATCAAAAACTTCATAGGCCACTATCCATGTCCAATCCTTACAAGGCTTGGTTGTAAAGATACAAACCTGTCTTTCCTTGTTCCATTTCTAAGGAGACCTGCCCAGAATATAAAAACTTTCCTACATGCATGTCCTCCCTCTCTATCCACCCTCTCTGGTCATCATTGCTTAAACTGCTTAAACCTTCTCTCAGGAATCTGGAAAGACAAACGAGAAATGCTATTACTTTGTAAGGAATAGGAAATGAAAAATTATACAATTTGTAGGCTCAGACTACCCTTTTAAGGCAGCCAGGATGGGTAACATGTAAGCAAAAAAAAAAAAAAAAAAGGTCTTTGGAAAAATGAAAGACAAAAAGAAACAGAGAAGTGAGATGGAGGATGTGGAAAATGACCTCCCCTTACTCACTTCCTCATTCCTCTTAGTACAGGTGGGTTGCATGAAATGTCCATAAAGCCTCTGGATGATACTTTCCTTAAAGCTGACTGGAGCAGCCTCTCTACTTAATACCAAGTAATTCCTGCCAGAGCAATTAATAAGTAGACTCACACCAGCTCTGACTTTTCAGTATATCTTGCCATTCAAAGGGTTACTTGCTACCACATACAAACTTGCTTTCGTCAATGTTAGGCACGTGTAGACAATGCAGGAGTTCAGAGGATGACATATCTGAGACACTGACAAGGTTCCACGGTTGTCTGTGAGCTGGCTAGGCAGTGAACATTTCAGAGGAAGAGGCTTTTTGCCTCCCACGTCATTTCATGAGAAGTTAGCAAGCTTGTCAGTGCGCTTAGGTATCACAGTGATAAGCACTATGTAACCCCAGAGAGGGAGATAAAAATCACCAAGGATGATGAATGCTAATTACTATCTTCATTGTAGCACAATTGGCTTTAGAGAACAAAGTTAAGCATCTCCTGATCCCTGGAGACAGCCCTCTGGATTGGGTTTTAAAGAGCTTTACATGGGCCTTGAAATAGAAGGGAGATGGGGGAAGCAGTGCCCTGTGCTTTAATCATGAAGAATCTTCTGATTTTCAAGTCAAGCCATCAAAACGCAGATGGGAATTCTGACACACGTGGGTATAATTAATGGATAACCATGTATGAATATCCATAAATGAATATGGTATGGATTTAATTGTCAGCAATCATCGAACAAACATTTAGGATACAGGAGATTTGATTCTGAGAGCTGCCACTCCAGTCATGTGATCTGGATTTCACAGTGTCAAACAGAGACAATATGTCAAATCCATTGAGTCACTGTGTCCTTTGGGAGACACAGTTTTAAGAATGTCCTGTGAAACTGTAACACATTCCATACGCTTTCACCAACTATCCATTAACAAAATCATGAATATAATTAATATAATAATCAAATGTAACTGTCTTTTAAAAATTCTTTCCTATGCTACCAAGACTTCCACTTTGGTATGTTTATTGATACTTAACATAACTGTCTGTACATTAAACATAGAGCAGCTTAGCTAAGTACTAGAATGTGAGGCAAGATAAAGCCGAGGGGACAGTAAGTGGGTCTTGTGTTCTTGCCACTAAGTGATGAGCTAGAAATCATGACTCAGACCGTTATAAGGTCTGCATGATACTGGCTGAATGCTAATCAAATTAACTTCCCGAGGCTGACAAATGAACACAAGTTGGCACCACAAAAATGTGTTCTGCTTCAAACATTCAACGCGACTTGTCTCTCATCCTACCAGACGGGACCATCGCTACACTTCTCCTCTCGTCAGATCCCTCAGTGCCTAGTTTTGTTCTCATGAACACCATAATGGGACCTGGATAATATGGTTGACCCTTCTCGGAGGGGGGGGGGGCGGGAATCTAGGAAGTGTTCTGCAAAGAGCAGTACCATGGCCACACTTCACCTAGCTCTCCTTTTCTGCTCAGTTGAGAGGAGCCCTCCCCACACCAGCCAGCAGCCCACTCCAGCCCCTCCAAAGGCTGAGCATAAGATCATTTCCCAAGGATCTTCCTTCATTAAAAAGGCAACATGGAGTTTTCAGGAAGGAGCTCCTGGCTGACAGCAGAGCAGAATGTTAGCTAGGGAACCCAACACGACGTACAAGCGCATCTAGCAGTGCTTTAAAGGAGAACAGCTTTCCACTGGGCACAGGTCAGGGGAACTTTGGTATGGAGAACAGGTGGGCTACCTGACAACCAGCAGGCAGCCTTGCTTTCCACTCCCGCCATTTTAAATCAGGATGTTTGGCAAATCATTAGTGTCTGCTAGTTATTAAACAGAGGAGAGTTCAAAAGCCCACGCATGTTTTTCTCCCAGCTTCCCAGGTGGTCGCTGTCTGAAGCAGCAACCTTTTTGCTTTCTGCAGCAAGGCTTGCAAACTCCCCATGGCTAAAGCATGTTTTCTAACTGGTCCTGGCAACTGAGTCTCAGCCCATATGATTGCCAAACCCATAGGTGCCTGAGGACTACCATTCCCTCTCCTTGCAAGTTTATTGTTGAGATTACTGAAATGTACACAAATGACTACATTTGACGGTGAAATTTGGTGGAAAAATAAAGATATAATAGGATTCTTTCTTAAATAATTTCCTGGTGCGATGTCTGTCTGCAAAATGAAGTGAAATTATATGATGTCAAAAAATCATGTTTCAAAATGATTGACAACATGTGAATGTTTTGCATTGTGAAATGAGGTGGAAAATTTTAATTGCATGATGGGAGGACATAATATTTATTAGAAGCTAGTAACTACAGAGGATTGCAATAAGGAGGACACAATTTTAAATTTGGCGTTAATATGTCAAGTCTAAATCTTAAATGAACACGCAGGAGTAAAATTCTTTATCAAAGCCTTTTCTTAGAGCATATGATTAAGTTTTCAGATGCTAATAGCTAAGCAGGATGGTCGAGGCGTGGGACTTGTCCATACTCTGACAAAGAGACTCATCAGTATCTATACTGAGGTTTGAACGGTGTTACCACAAACCACATGCCTTCTCAGAGAGAGAGAGAAAGGAGGCTGGTGTGTGCAGAACTCACACACAGGCGGTGGTTTAACTGAGGCCTAAAGTATAAAGAATGGAGAAAGGACTAGAAATGGGGGTACCAGGTGGGACAGAAGTGCACACAGAAAGACCTTTGTAAGAAATCATCAAAGCGAAGGTCTCAAACGGAACTTTGTAAGTAACAGCTTGAGGGTAATAAACCCCAGTCAGCATTGCTAGTCTACCTGGCCATCCCTAACAGTAGAAGAATGACTCCCCAGCCCTTGACAATAAAGCAAGAGAGCTCTCTGCCAAACCAGAGCAGAATGGTGGCTCTGAGACCAAAGGCAAAAGAAGCAGACAGCCCCTAAACCACTTGGCACCTGACCCTCAAACAAGTAAATAGTTTTACCGATCAGATCAGGAACAACAAGGTCCTGGCTCCTCCATCGTGCCCCAGACTCCATCACTCAGAAATGTTACACTATGGCTCCAGAGCGTACAGCTACCAGGAAATGTAACGCTCTCAAACAGAAACCCCCTGTTTCTCTGCAGAGCTATACTAGGATGTGGTAGGAATCTGGCAACAATGTGAGTCTGCATTGGAAATCCAAAAGGTTGTAGACTGGTCTGGTGGAGCGGGAAAGCTGAGAAGTGAAAGCACCTGGGGATGAGCAATGTGAAATCTGAATCAAGCTTAAGGGGGACATGCAAGTACAGACTTCGTGGAGATCAAGCAAGCACAGACTTCATGGAGGACATGCAAGTAGAGACTTTATGGCCTTTTTCTTATGAAATTGAAGGACTGTGCTGGGAGAGGCAGCAGCTGGTGACCCCTTGTTCACTGACACCTTTGTGTGTTATAACTTCTCATCCCAAAGGAGTGAGAAGCTAAAAGCCAAACACCCGGGGCCAGGAAGATGACTCAGCTAGTAAAAGCATATGCCAGCAAGCCTGACAACCTGAGTTCAATCCCAGGGACCTACAGAGTTAAAGTGAGAACTTACTGTTCCTGCTTGTCCAGTGATTTCTACATGCACAGCATGTGCCCATAACAAGCATATATAAATATAAGGTATATAAAAGCCAATCATCTAATAATATGATGCATAAGTGATCCTTCTTACAAAGTATCTTATTTTCCTGGATAGGATTAGTGAATTTTTAACAACTGTATTGATAAATGCAGTAATAGTTTATCACATAGCTTCTCCATGCATCTGTTAATCCAAATAATGTCCCTTTCTGGTAGTAAGAATAACATGTTTGGAAGATTAATACTTCATTATATGTATATAACACAATGCCCATGATTTGAAATGCATCATTCTCCCCTCCCCCCCCAGACAACAGAATTTAATAGTATGAATCCAAAACTTCACAGGTTTCTAAATCGCAAGCCACCAAGACATGTTTCACCTGCTCAAATCATTCAGTGTGTTCTGATGAGAGAGGGAATTTGTGTCTCTGTTCCAAGTGATGTGAAGTGCTCAAGAGCACTACAAAGTAATTATAAGTTTATGACATCATCTTAATATTACAAGAAAGAGAGAGGCCCGAGAGAAATGTGCTGTTTCCCTTTTGGGAAAACATTAATGGACATTTACAATCTGTTTTCTTTTGTTTGGATGTTACAACCAATAATATACTTTTATGTCTATAAATAAAGCCTAAAGTTGAATAAATCCAACAAACCCCTGAGCCTGTAGCTTGGACTCTTGATTCACATTCAAGGCCAAGATTTATGAGTCAGATGTACAGAATAAGTTGAAGCTGCAAGATTTGGGGGGAAATTATTCCACATGGTGATTATTTGGGCGGGGGGGGGGGGGTTGATTACCCATGCACACCTGATTACAGTTTCACCTGCTCCAGCCTGTTCAACATGATAAAACATGGCCATTCTCTCTACTTCCCCTTGCTTGCAAACAGAAATGGATGAGCACAACCTAATACCATTCATTTCTAGGGAGTTTCCCTGTCAGGAACACCCTGCCTTCCTACTCTGGCTCTGACATCAGGGTGCTGGGTGGTGATTTATGTAAATGTCTTGAGGGCTAGAAAAGGAAAGGAGGAACATCAACTCTAATGACCAACAGCAGAAAAGAAGAGCTTTCTGGAAAGACATTTCCATACAAATATGATGGCCTTTTTCTTGGACAGCAGCTACATGCCCACCTCCACCCTCCACATGCTCACTTAAGAAGTTTCAGTTGTAGTGGCGGGTTTCAACAAAGTTCTCCTGCTTTCCTAGTCACAGGAATAGCTTTTAGAAAGGCTAGGCTGTCCTCTCCAGAACAGATCCCAGACCATTCAATTTACCTCTCCTTATAACCTTGCTATACACCTGCAGTGCACAGAAACACACACACACAGAGAGAGAGAGAGAGAGAGAGAGAGAGAGAGAGAGAGACAGAGACAGAGACAGAGAGAGAGACAGAGAGAGAGACAGAGAGAGAGACAGAGAGAGACACACACACACACAAGCACACAGACACATACACAGTCACACACAGAGAAACAGGCACATATACACACACACACACACAAAGAAACAAAGATACACACAAGCACACAGACATATACCTGGTCACACACAGACACACAGGCACATACACACACAGAGAAACAAAGACACACACAAGCACACAGACACATACACAGTCACACACAGACACACAGGCACATACACACACAAAGAAACAAAGACACACACACAAGCACACAGACACATACACAGTCACACACAGTCACACACAGACACACAGGCACATACACAGAGAGAGAGAGAAACACAGACACACACACAAGCACACAGACACATATACACACATACACAGAAACACAGGCACACACACACACACACACACACAAACACACACACACACCAGCAGTTCAATTCACTTCAAAGCCTAATAGGCCTTACTGGGAAGAAATGTTTCCTAATGTCTGCTCACCGACATTTTCCCCTTTCCTCAGTTTCAAGCCGTTACTTCTTATTAGACCATTCTCAGGCACCGCGAGCACTCCTATCCTTCCTTTAAAATGATTATCGCTCACATATTTGTCGACAGTTAGCATAGCCTTCCATCCCTCCAGCTCCTTTCGCTGCAAGCTTTGAATGTTAGGTTCCTTTAACCTTTCTTTATAGGTCATCTCTTCTAATCCTTTTATCTTTTTGGTCGCCCTTTTCTGAGTTCTCCCTAATTTACAGTATTGATGTTCTCTTTATAATGAGGTGCCCCGAACAGTGTGCTGGGCTCTAGATGTGGCTTGCAGGAGAAGCGTGAGCTAGGATCTCCATTTTCCTCTGAGCACCTGCCCTGCATGTGCTGTTTGCCTAGTAGAGCATTTGTCTTCTGGCTGCTGGGCTATGTTATCTAAACACACTATCAGGCCCAATTCCTGCTCCCATTTGTCTCTTGATGATACATTCATCTAATACAATTCTCCTTTCCTCTGTCCCCTCCTTGGCCCCCAAACCAAGCCAGCTCACAACTTGAATCCAAGGCTCCATAGTCAATTAGGAGAAAGTTCTTGGTGCTTTAGTTATCAAGACTCTAGTCTATAATAAACTAGACACAGGTACTCGTTAGCTGTGACCCCTTTATTTACAGCGTCGTCAGCGTGGGTTTCTTTTTACAGCACTGTAGGAGATTAAGAGCAAAGCTTCTGTGTTCATCGCATTGCCTTTACTGTGGGTTAGGACCTACGGGGCCTCCCTTCATTTCCTGAGACCCAAGCAATGAGCACAGAATCATTTCTAGTAAGTTCTGACTCTGATTAAAAAACAATCTTTATGAAATAGAAGCTAATAAAATTGCTTTCCTAATTACCCCGAGCTAGTTCATTTCCCAGCAAATATAATAAAATAGAGTTACTTGGCTCCGATTCACAAAATCTGAACCCAAGCTCATTATGAAGGCATTTAGCAGGGGGGGGAAAGCATGTGTGCGTAAGATGCTGTCCCATCAAGCAGAATGCAAGAAACCTTTTGAAGTTCAGACCTTTGAAGTTTGCAGTTATTGGTATTTTTTTTTAAATGCAGGTATTTGTGCTTCAAAAATATTTATATTACTAAATCTGTGAGCCTGTCCTAACGTAATCTTTGGAGGAGACTTCAGTTGAGAATATCAAATCTTTATTTAAGAAAAATATTTAGATCCATTTGTATTGTGTCAGTCTGTAGGCTGTTGCACAGGGCAGCAAGACTTTACGTAACAGAATAGAGTAACTTATGTCCCAGGGCTATTTCTGCCCTGACTTGGGCCTTTCAAACTCTCTTTCATCTATTTAAAGCCTGAGATTCTCGTGACTATAAGTGGATGAAAGTGTTTGGGGTTGCTTCATTTCCCTTGAAATGTCCTATCATTCATTAACGTGGACATGATTTGCAAATATTTCCCATGCACACAGGGGTGCTCTGCTAACACGGCTTCCACATACTGCATCCCAGGGGAGAAAAACACAATTACCAAAACTGAGGAACACCTTAAGGAGGGCACATCAATTAACTGACGGAATGATAGTTATGTGGTAGAATCAGGGCTGAACCCTCTCCTCTATGTGATAGGATAAGACACTGGTTTGATTTGGTACCACTGAAGGTAACCCTAGCACTACAACAATACAACCTGGACCCACACAAAATAAAGATACAGCCTGGATCCACACAAAACAAAAGCCAAACCCCAGTAGCTGGCAAAGGGGGCATCGTCCTTCTTTTCTCTTTTAGGGATTTGCCTAAAACATTGGTTTGGCCTCCGTCCTGCAAGCCCCAATAGGAAAGGAAGTTGCCTCTGTCTTCTACCAGGGAGTGCAGCTCTTCTTGGGAAAATTTGTGAAATTCCACCCCCTGGGCAAAAACCATGGCTTTTTGTCAATATGCCCCGGGTAGAAATCTGACATTTCCATAATGATATGACAGATTTCCATCTGGGAAAACTGCCTTCTGTTTTCACAATGAATTTGAAGCAAGAATGAAAAATCTTTCACTTTGTCTATAAAACTATTTAAAAGAGGGGGGAAAAAAGAGTCTGCATTTTTCCTACCTTGCCATAATGGAGTGAGTATTAAATGAGAAAAATCTGCAACTATTTTGGGTTCAATCAAATCATCAGCAATGCTTAAGAAGAAAGAGTAGAGGGACGTGTGTGGAGAATAAATCCTTCCGGACGAATTTGTTACTGGTTTTTGATAGTTACTGGCAGATGAAAGGAGTGATGTGTATCTAGCAATCAGGGGACTGGAAGGGATGGTGCAGCTGGAAGGCAGGGGGAGCGTCGGAGCTCCAATAAGCCTATCTGCTGAAACTGGCTCTAATTGATTTGTATGAAAGTATTGTCATCTGGATTGAAAATTTGCTGAAAGATGATAAACAAAGGATAGCAATAAATGAAAGGCAAAGGGGACGCCACCAGGGTTAATATGAGTTTTGATCTCATTTCTCATTTTTTTTTTTGAAATGCAACAAGAGAGGAACAACCTGAACAAAAATCGAATATGCAAATGAGCCAAAATGAATGGCGAAGCCATTGCCTATGAGAATTGAGAATTGGGATGTTCTTAGTGAAGTGGGAAGAGGAAACCTGAGGAAAGGGAGCACATATGAACATTCAATGGGCTTGGAAAGGCCGATGCCAGGACACAGGGCTTAGGGAAGGGATGTCAAAAGGACAAAATGCAAGCAAAGTTCCTTGTTTTTGAAGAGCCACTCAGTCTGAGTGGTTAGAGTTACTAGGTTTCCTGTTCTGTCTGCTGGGGTTGGAGTCAGATTGTATTCTCTCTGGAATTATTTAAGTTGGGGTGTCCCTGAGTAAAAATCAGGGGCTCCTGGATTTGTTAGGTTTTGTTGTTTTTATTTTTGTTTGTTTGCTTGCTTGCTTTTGTGCAAAGTCTAGGCTATGTTCAACCATATGTAAATAAACCATATGCATTGTTTCCATAGACCTGAGGAGACCAGGAAAAGCTGCTGGGGTCATTGTTTGGAGTTTGTAGACAATCCTCACTTCTTAGGATCTGCAGAAGAGGACCCATTCTGGGATTTGAAGGCAACAGGCCCATTGAAAGTAGACACAAAAGAGGAGGGAATGTCTGAGAAATAGAAGGTGAAAAGAGAGGAGGAAAGACTTGCCTTGAAAGGCAAGTGTCCTGAGGATTAGCACCAGGTCGCATGCTGAGGGAGAATGACTCAGACACCTTGAGCAAGCGTGAGGCACCCGGTTTGCCGGCTCTTCCTAATGAGCACGATGGTCAAATGCCCTGGGTTTGCCATATGCTGTGGCCATATGCATATCTGGTGAACCAGATGCCCTGCTTTCTCTTCCCCATATTGCGCCATTTTTCTCACAGCATAAAGACATGGCTTAAGTGAGAAGCAGGAGGGGGTAGGGGGTAGGCAATGATAGCTTGTTATTCCAAAAGGTTGTAGGACAGAAAGCATCAGTTAATCCATCCATATGCCCATTTGGGTCTCAAATATTTAATGAGCACCTACTAGGTACAAGAAGAGTTTTTTAAGAGAGGCCATAGACACTCCACACAGCTGTGAGAATTTCTCCAGTGCTCACTGATGGTGTGGGGTACACTGTGCCACTCTTGACACAAAGGATCTGAGGGTTAACATGGGCCACTTACTCTTGGCAGTGTTTCAGACTGTCCCCCCACCTAGGAGGCCTTCCACTTCCTCAAACCTCTGTTCTTCCATAACTCACCCTTATCTGTTCATTCATTAAATATTTTACTGCCTTCTAAACATTAGCATTCAAGATTCTGTAATGAGGGAAAGGGACAGGCTCTGCCTTGCAGAAACTTACATTCCACTGGCAGGGAGGTTAATCAAATAATAGACACACTGAAAGTACAACTGGAGAGTAGTACATCAAGCCAAAGAAGCTACAAATG
Organism: Arvicanthis niloticus; assembly: GCF_011762505.2. Taxonomy (NCBI): domain Eukaryota; kingdom Metazoa; phylum Chordata; class Mammalia; order Rodentia; family Muridae; genus Arvicanthis; species Arvicanthis niloticus. The sequence goes on from NC_047664.1 coordinate 18,333,617, forward strand.
CAGGAGCTAGGAAAACTAGGCCTGGCCTGGAAGAAGCGGAATGTGACACTCAGTGGCACCTTCTGTTAAGACACTTTCCTGATTCTGCAAGCTACGGATACATATTCTCTCTCTCCTCTCCTTTTCTCTCTCCTCTCTCTTCTCTTCTCTTCTCTTCTCTTCTCTTCTCTTCTCTTCTCTTCTCTCTCTCTCTCTCTCTCTCTCCCTCCTCCCTCCTCTCTCCTCTCTCTTGCCACCCTCATTTAGACTCCTATAGCACAGGATAATAGTCACAACAAAGCCCATTCATGTCAGTTATAAATTAGCCTGGCTTGCCTATCCCTCTGTACCCCCTATTACGCATACCTGCCTCCACAGTTTCTGCCACTCACTGAATGTCAGCTAAAAGACATTGTATCAATTAGCCACTAATAGAACAAAGAGACAGAAATAACTTAAAACACCAGAGAACCCAGAAGTTCTTATAACCAAACTTTGTCACTTCTCTAATATGACAAAGACACCATCCTGGTCATTCAAGTGCCCACCATTCTCCCAAGCTTGTGAGTTCCTAATGTGGGCTTTGAGTCTTCGTAAAGAAACCAGGTTTTATTGAGTAAAAGAAAAAAAATATGTGTGTATGTGTGTGTATGTTTGTATATGTTTGCGTGTAGTATGTATGTGTTTGTCTATACGTGTATATGTGTATATATGTGTATGTATGGACTTTGTATGTATTAGCCTTTCACAGTTTTCTGGCATTTTGTACACTTTTTAAATACATGCATATTATGGCAATCAATCAACAGGGGAATAAAATGCTTCTTGTCTCTAATTAGCAGTCCTCTCTTGACATTTCTGCACTGTGCCTTTTGTCTGCTACCTGCCTTATGGTCATTGAGCACACAGGGGTCTTCAGCAGGCATTCTTGGGTTAAAAGACAAAGCTTGTGTCAGTGATACACTGTTCTTATTGTGGTTTGTGGAAATGGAGCCACCCTGAAATCCCACATAAAACCCAGACTGAGAAGCACCACCTGAAGTTGAGCAGTGCAGAAGTTCTGAGCCCAAACTTCTCGCCGCCAGGTAGAAATGTAGAGGAATGAAGGGAACGGTCCCAAGTCAAGCTATGACTAGTTGCGTTATAGGTTGAAAATACACTTGAACGTGAATGCTCCTGGAAGTGGGTCAAGCTACCTAGGACACCAACACAGCAAGCTTTGGAATTATTATTTAAGTGACTTTCTACTGTGAACCAGTCAACATGCATATAAATTAGCCCTATAAACAGTCCTTTATATGTGACACATACTCCAAGGCCAATGATAAAAAGCCCAGCTATCCCTCAGCTAAACAGCTCCTGGACAGACAGGGAAGTGCAGCTCAGTAAAATGTCCAGATGGGTGTTTCAGGGACAGCCTGGATATTTTTATATTTATCTTTCTTCATCTCCACTTCAGTGTCAGAGTGACAGGAAAGAGCAAGCATGAGGAGCGGACAGCCACTTCAACTGCCCTTGGAAGCCTCAGGATTCAGGAAGCGACTATGGGAGGATTTGCTCCCAGGAACACAGAAGAAACCGTAGCAGGGTCTCCAAACCAACAAAAGTCTGTTCACTGAAAAGCACAGGTTGTGTAACATGGAGTTGATCCTTAACCTGATCCCAAGGAAACCCAAATCACAGTAAGGACAATCCGGTTTTCATTCCACCTTGAATCTCCAACAGGTTTCCGTTCCCTAGGTTACCAGGTAGTGAGTGACTTCTCAGCCCAGGCCCATTAAGTTTAATGGAAGACTATATTCTGTGACTGCTTTCCTATCATCCCATGCCTGAAGTAAGGGAGAGGACTTCCTTAAGAGAAAGATCCTTTGAATCAAAGCCCATTCTGTGGCAGATTCTGAAGTGATACCTCTGTATAGTCTCTTCGGGTACTTGGAAAGTGAGAGGTAGAGGCTCTGATTTGCTATAAATGGTTATTGTTCAATTTTCTAACTTAGAAAATTCAATCTCACTATTTTTCTACTCTGAAGTATTTGGTTGGGGAACTAAGAATATCAGGAAGATTGTGTTTTTATAAGTTTAAAAACATATATTGTCTTCTATCTTTTTAAGGGCCTGTGCACTGAGTTGGTTCCTGAATATCTTCATAATTGGACATTTTATAGATCTGAGGGCACATGTTCAATATGTCTAGGGAGAAAAATGTAACTAGCCAATAACATTGAAATAGGACCGGGGCTGAGAATGATGCTGTCTCCCTAGCAAGCTTTCTCTTTTACCTTGCAGTCCTTTTTGGAGGTCATGGGGCAGAGAAGCGGGGGCAGATCATGTAGCATCATGGAGAGAGCAATGGAAGTGAGGTACCAACAGCTCCCACAGCCGGAGGAGACATGGGAAGGGATCCTGGCTTCTCTCCCTCTGTATCCATTCATTCTGATCTGATTTGGAACTAAAGCCAACCCCCAAGGACCCAGAGAAGGTGTAAGGAGGAAGAGAGGACTTAGGAGTGAGAACACATGGAAAATAGTCAAAGTAGTGGTCTTCACCCAATATTGAGTGGTGGCTGCTGCTTCAACCCACCTAAAGTCTAGTGCCATGATTCCCATCATTTCTGTTTCCCCACCCAGCTCTTGGCCAGTAAATCCCTAGCTCTTCACAGAGCCCCGTGCTCTCTCCACTCTTCCTGGGCTCCTTTGCACTGGATTTCCCTTCCTCAAAGGCTGCAGTCTGTCAAGGGTTTCTTGTCCAGGTTAATCTAAAGTTGAGCCCCACATCTTTCGCAGCCTTAGCCCAGGATAACGTATGCTATTAGCAGCTGGTAAATAATCATTGTTCGTATTTCTTTCATCCATCAAATGAGTCGTTAGGGAACCAATTCAGGTAGCAGGACCCAAGCCATGCCCAGGACATACTACTCAGCCGAGAAGACAGAGTTCCCGTCTCTTCTGTCTAGTAGAATGTAGGTGGGTGAAATAGTTATAAAAATATGTGTGCTTCTGTAAACTTCGTTAAATGCGACGAAGAACAATGAAAAGTGTCTGCGACTTTCTGACAGACAGATTCAGTCTGTGAGTGACATGGGTCTCCTGAAAGTCTAGACTGAGACTGAAATGCCAGTTTAGTGATTTGGAAATGACTTACAAAGGAAAGGGGAAGACATAGAAAGTGGGGCTTCTGGTAGAGACAATTACATGTGAAGGCCCCGAGGTAGGCAAAGCTGTATTGTTCTTTGACGAAGTTGCTCACGCTCTACAGGGACTGGCTGTGGAAAGGCAGGCAGCGCGGATGTGGTGAGGTGGGAACCTCCCCTGAGAAAAACTGTTATCACATTTGCCCATTTTTAGAAAAGTAACCTCCTGCTAGAATAAACTCAAAGCTGCTGTGATTTGAAATGAACATTTCACCAAACCTCAGGCTGACTTAGCTCCCCTGAATCTCTTCCAACAATCATTGACTTGTTCAACTCTGTTGCAATGCCCATGTCCTGAGGCATCGGAAATATTCAGGTGACAGGTCTCTGAGCCACGATATTCTGTGATTCCCCTCACATTACTTAATTATTCAAAGAAGAGAGGACTGAAGTTGTTTCAAAGAAAAATTAATAACTGGACACTGTGCTGCTTGCTTCTTTGTCTAAATCTTGCCTGCTTGTTTGAGGCCTCTTTGGGTCAGCTTGGTTTGGGACTGTTTCTTCATTACCATGAAATATTTTGTGAGCGAACCAGGGGGCGGAACATGGCTGACTGCAAAGACACCAGGCAAAGCCAGAGTTCCTACAATGGCTGGTAACAGACGCCCTCCTGCTCTTACTCCAGAGAGCAGTCAGGTTCTCACTCGTTTGTTACCTTGTGCGCCCCCTGCTGGCCTCAGGCCTGCAGAACGGAGGTGTGCATGAAGGTGAGCCTACCCACATTTCTGCAACTGCCAGAATGCCTCACCTTTCCACCTCCGCACCTCCCCTGACCTCACCCCCACACCTCACAAGCCCTCAAAGCACAGTGCTCAATGGCAAACCCTTTTACCTTGTGCTCTGTCTCTGTGTGACCAGTCCTTAACTTTCTCCATGTCAAAAACTCAGATCCGGACATTTTTCATTTGCCAGGACATCTCCAAAGTGGCCAGTTTTGGTGGGGACACCATCGAAAGGTGTACTCAGATGACTCTGGAAACAATTAGCAATGTAGAGTAACAAATGCAGGCTTGCCCATTCTCATTTGAAAGAGGATCACAGATAACTATTGTGCAATATTCTGTCTCCAGGTGTTTAATTAATATCCATATATCCTTTGCCCAGTAATTTTTCCACCCAGAAAGGCCATTCCATCCTTCCTTTCCTGTTCTTTTTCCCCCAGTGTTAATGGCCAGGCCTAAAACACTTGACCACACATAGTTCCCCCCCCCCCTTTTTTTTTTTCCTCTAAAAGGCAATGGTTTTTTTCAGCATGACAACCATTCAGTGTTAAAGAGAAGACCATAGCAGCAAGCTAGGACAGTTGGGTCCCTGGTATCCCAGTCTTTGTGACTGAGCCCCTTCAGGTTTTCCACCCTAACCTCAACACCTCAGGTTATAGTCTCTTTGTTGCTGATACAAGCTCTGAGGGTGTCCCCATGGAGATATAAAAAGGCTTCTGGTTTCTACTTAATAAGGAAACCTGAAAATATACAAGACCCTAAATGCATGGCCTCTGAGAGAATTTTCCCATGGGCCAAATCCAGGTGTAAGAAATAATTAGGAAGGGCACAACCATGATTATATTAAACCCAATGTTACATCTACATGCCTGCAAAACAGGGCAGCCTGCTCCCCACTTTGTTTCTTATGCCACATCGTTGGTTTGTTTCTTCTTTTGTCTTTCATGATAACGCAAATGTTCTGTGCTCTGTTTTTTTTCTGAGTGTCTCCATCTTCTTTGTTGCTTGCTTGATCTTCATGACATCAGTGGGGAGTAGACAGAGACAAGCAACTGCCCAGGCTAGAAGAGCTGGGAAGAAGCCCCCATTTTACCCAACTGCTTACCCTAGTGCTGATCCTCTTAAAAAAGAGATATGAGTAACAAAGGGTAGGGAAGCCGAGTCAAGGAGAGAAACTGTCCTAACAGATTGAAGGCCATCATGATCCCTGGTGAAGCCCAGATCATCACTAAGCCCCCTGAGTGAAACTGCATCAAGTAGAATATGCCCACCCCTGGAGCTTAGGCAATGACACTTCCTATTCCTCTGATTTTCCACAAGAACTGTTACAACAAGGGATCCTTATAAGAACATGGAGATCCTAAGTCCTGAGTGTTGTGGTGGTGACGTCAACGTCAGCATCCACTGGAAGGCAGACTGTTTTATATCAGGCAATTGTAAATACTGGTGGCATCTGTAATGTCTAACCAGAGTAACTTAGGGGTTCTGTTCCTAACTTTGATTTTAACTTGTTCCTGAGCCAGTAACTTAGGTCCCTACCCTTACCTTAATGCACTTTTTATAGTTTAATTTCCTTTTTGCAGTGCTGTTTGGAGTTGGAGCTATTTTTTTCTTTAAAGCAATATGACTCAATTGAAATCAGATTTCCCCTAAAGAAATAGCACAGATCACAGAACGGCTCAACCTGAAAATGGTGATACCATGGAGAACCATTTTCCCCTTTGCTACCCCTCTGTCTGTCGTAATGGTCTGTTTGCCCTGGCCTTACAGTGGTGAAGCCATGGTGCTCATGAACGAAGCGTCCATAGAAAGTTATTTCTTTCATCTGCAAAAGCTTTGTGGGTGGGATGCATCCCTCAGTCCCTATTTAGTACTTCCTGATGATATTAACACTACTTCCTGCCGTGACTAGGGTTGCCAAGACATGAACACAGATATGAATCTCTAAGGAAGTCAGGTCATCGTCAGCCAGCAGGCAGGGGTTGGGGGAGGGAACTTATGAAGTGGTCTCAATACATCCCTGCCAATGATTCTCTTGTGTGAACCTAAGATGTAAAGTTATGTGGAGCAGCACCATCATTTCTGGGATAAGACCTGAGAAGAGAGAACCCAAGAAAAGGTGATCAGAGAAGAGAAGGGTCAAGAACACAGGTTTCAGGTAAGTTCCTCCTCTCTTACCCAACTAACCTTTGGAAAATGACTTTGGCTCCACGGGTCTCAGTTTTGTTTTAGCCTATAAAGTGGGAGATATATTAGAAAAGCCCTCCTTGTAGCAAGCTTGTCTGTGTGTGTGTGTGTGTGAGAGAGAGAGAGAGAGAGAGAGAGAGAGAGAGAGAGAGAGAGAGATATGAATATGCATGAGAAGTACTTCACAGACATCTTGGACTCTGGCTCTTATGCTGGGGTGCCCACGTACCCTTTGGCAGTAGCAACACCCTTGCAGGATCTACACAATCATCTTTGCAAAGCAACTGAGACACTCAGAACACAGGCAAGAACAAGTAGGGGATGACTGCTCCTTCCATGCCACCACCCAGGGTGGGCTCTGGGGATGCTCAGAGCTCCGAGATGAATGACCGCGTCAACGGGATCAGACTTGCTGTACACACGTGGTCTCTGTTTGTCTTTAAGGTGTCCATGGATGATAGAAGAAAGCTTTCTGACATGGTGAGAAGAAAGAATGAGCTGGAAGACAACAAGATAAGTCATGGCTTAACAAGAGAGGGATTGGCATTATGTTGCCTAAAGTAATATTTTTGGAGTTACTAAACTTTTTAAAGACACAATTTCTCTGAGGTTAAAAACTGCTTCAATTCCCAGTATGAAAATGAGGAGAGTAGGTAAGGGACAAAGATTCTCACGGAATTAGCTTTATTTAAGGAACAAGGTCATGAAATTGCTATTTTTGCTTTGGTGGTGGTGGTCGCTGTTATTTTTTATTTGCATGGGGGGTTTGCCTGCTTGTATGTGTATGCACCATGTCCATGCCTAGTGCCTATGGAGGGCAGAACAGGAGTCAGATCCTCTAGGACTAGAGTTAGAGACATTGTGACTGCCATTACGAGTCCTGGGAGGGGCAGCCAGTGCTCTCACTGCTGAGCCATCCGATCCCTCAGCTGCTCTGATTCCTGAGTGGAGGTCTGCAATCATCTTTCTGTTTGTGAGTAATTGGTTGTAGATATTACTAAGAAGTTTCCCCAGAAATAAAGATCAAAAATGAAGAAAAAAATACCAGCAAAAATAACAATACTATCTCTCCTTTCTTCCATCTTCCCCAAAGTCATCGGGACCAAACACAATAAATGCTATCTGTTCTCCAGAAATAGATCTTTCTTTTTAACCCCCCACTTCGTAGAGCCAAATCATACCGGGGCACTTTAATATCTGGCAACAGGTTTCTAATGCTCACCCCACCAACCGCAGTATATTAATTAGTTTTCAAGACTTCCAAGCAATAAAGATTTCATAGTTCAAGGTCACAGTTTGACTTATTTACAATTGACAAACAATTGACTTATTTACAAACAATACAATTGACTTATTTACAATTGACAAAGTCACAGTTTGACTTATTTACAATTGACAAACAGTGGCCTGGCAAACTCAGTGCCAGGCCACTCCCTACGATGGAAAATACATTGTCATTCAAGTTAACAAAAGAATCTTTCTTTGCCATCTCCCTACAATGGCCCTGCAAATGAACATCGCCTGAATAAAATCCTAACCACATTTTCACTCTCATTAACCACAGTAGGGTATCACACAATTTGCCTGGCTCCTGCTTAGACCACTGTGCACCACTTTAGTAGCAGCCGTTTGATGGGTTTTACGGCAGGTGATATATGGAGTGGGAGTTTCGGGAGTCGTAAACAGAAGGCACTGTGTATCACAATGTGGTTTAGGGATATAATGACTGTGTTGTAAAGCAAGGGATGACAATACTGCACTAGGCTTGGGGTACTGAACCAATAGACCAAGCAGCTCGAAATAATTCAAGGAAGAAGGAAAATACCCTAAGAAGGTGTGTGCGCATGCGCATATCCGCACACAGGGCTGCAGCTTTCATTAATTACTTCTGATGAATTTGAATAAGAGCTACTAAAACTGAAATAAATCTGTGTCTCCCTAGGAAAAAAATAGAGCATTGCTCTTTTCTTATAGGGCACTCTTTTTTCTGTTTCTTCTGTTGTGTCCTTAACCACGTTCACTGATAGGGTGATGAGGACGAGGAGTCATGGTACAAAGACAAGAAGAGCAAGGGAATATGAACAACAAAGGCAAAGGAGAAAAGTAACAACAAAGTAAACTTCCTTTGCCCCCCAGGGAGACGAGTCATCCCACCAGGAGATGGGATCTGTCCAGCATGGGAAGCTTCCTCCCCTCCAATGGCGGGCAGGTTACTGAGCTCCGTGTGCTCTCAGCAGCTCATCTATGAATACCTTAGGTGTGCAGGACCCCTTCACTTCTAGTCACTTTCCCAAATGGTCTCAAAATAGGAAATTGGATGTGACCTTCTAGAAAGAAAAAAAAAAATCCCTGGACCAACAAAGGAGAACTTGTGATTTCTTGGACAACTCTGGAAACTTCTCTGTCTCCATTCCCTTTGGCACACCTTCCTGACAGGAAGTGAAGAGCTGACCAGGTAGTAGTTAGGAACTATGAAGCCATCCTAACCATCATCACTGTCACACCATCACTGCCAGGGAGGCACAACAATCGGGGATGTAATGTGCCCTTTGCTTTTGCTCTGTTTTCTCCCTAGTTCCTAAAGGAGGGACCGGATCTTGGTGGATGATATAAATGCTAAAAGTAGAAGATCCTGAAAGCCTGTGATCCCTGAGACACAAAGAAGGAAGCACAACCATCTGTTGGTCAATCCCTAGAGACTGCAAAGAGTTTGACAACCTGCACCTTCGGTCCACAGAAATGTCAAGGAGAGGTGACTTCTGCCTGAGTATGTAGAATGGACCTAATCTGAACCCAGACAGAAAGGTATCCCCATTTTAAAAAGAATATGGCTCCATGAAAGCATGCCATTCACCAAGTAACAAAGACCCTCCAAGTGCTAAGAGCACCCGGGGCTGACTAACTCCAAACAGGACTCACGAAACATCCCCACCCCTTACTCTCCACTTACACTGGTGAGATTGCATTTCACACCAAGCTGAGCTAAATCAGATTGAATGTGTTTAAATAAGCACACTTGCAAGTGTGGCCTCAAGGTCAGACCTATGTTTGTATCACCTTAGATATTAAATCAGGGCAAGCATATTGCTCAAGTATTATTTAAATTAGTTAGTACTAAGAAGGGCAGAATAACCCCATAAATTAATTATTAGCAGGCTGGAGGCACTGAACGTTCTTATCTAATGCTGCTGTTCCAGTGCAGTTTGAGTGTGTGGTGTGGTGTGTGTGTGGTGTGGTGTGTGTGTGTGTGTGTGTGTGTGTGTGTGTGTGTGTGACACATATATGTTTGTTTGTATAGATGTACATGTACAATCACCCGTGGGTGCTCATGTGGAGGCAGAGGTCATCACCCACCACATTCTTCACGCCCCATCTCTGTTTTTTAAACAAGATTTCTCAGTGAACCTGGAGCTCACCAAGTGGCTAGACTGGCTAGCCAGTGAGCTCACTAGATCTTTAGTTCTCTGTCCCACTCACAGCACTAGGGTTAGAAACCCACACCACCAAGCTCAACTTTCTTGCAGATGCTGGAATGCTGTACTCGGGTTCGGATGCTTCAGAAAGCACTTGCTGAGCCGTCTCCCAACTCTCCTCCTTTCCCCAGACTTATCTCAAGTCCCCTTGTCACTGCCTGATCCCACATCCACCCTTTGCATTCGAGGGACCAGGGAGACACAGATTCTCCTTCATCTCAGTCCACCCCAGCCCTAGTGCTTTGATGCCAAATGCAGGCCAGGCACTTAGCCATGGTCCATGTGGATCTGCCAAGGCTGTCACTTCATTTCCTTCTCCCTTCTTAACAAGGAAATGACTGACCCACGTGTAGCACGTATCTATTTATCAACAGATCATAAGCCCAGTCTTCTGAGATCTTGTGACAGGTCCCATTAGCTGTGAGTTACCCAATAATGTGTATAATCAGTTGTTAATGGCAATATGCTATTCCATGATAACTGGGCCATTAGTGAGTGTCTCTGCTGTCTCCATGAAGGCAATATTCTACCTGACTGTACCTTCCCAGGGAAGCTGTGCACCTCAATGTTTAGTGGTTTCCCCTAGGTAAGAGAGAGAGTGCTTCCCTAAATTACCCACAATGGACATATTGTGTCCCTTTACGGTTTGTTTTGAACCTCTAAAGGGAGCCTGAGTTATATGCAGAAACACAGGGCCTTTGAACAAAGGCACATGTGCAAGAATCACGGGTCTTCAAGGTACCCTGAGTCACTTGAGCAAGATAATTGATACTTGAAGCACACCCTAAATCCCAACTCCTTCTAGAAGCGGATTGTCTCAAGGTCATCCTACATATGAATCCTTTACAACGTTCGTTCCAGCCTGTTCTGTGTGAAGAAACTTCAACAAGAAGCCACAAACTGTTCTCTCTCTCTCTCTCTCTCTCTCTCTCTCTCTCTCTCTCTCTCTCTCTCTCTCCCATCTCTCATCTTTTAAAATAAACATGTCTCCATAGCAAAGCTTAGGTTAACCCCAGCCAAGGCTTCCTCAGTTTCCATTGCATGTAAATCTCCAACCCATTACATTGAAAGAATCAGATCATAAAGCGTCAGAATTTTCAAAAAATAACAGAGGTGCAAACCTTCACTTAGTAACTGAAAGTCTGTGCCTCTCTCTCTCTCTCTCTCTCTCTCTCTCTCTCTCTCTCTCTCTCACACACACACACACACACACACACACACACACACACACACACACACACACACACACACACACACAAACCCAACCTCCAACCCCAGCCCAAGTTCTGACACTTGGCAAGTGGCCTAGCTTAGACCTTCATGGGTCAGAGTTTGATTTATGTGGAAATGCAAAATCTCACTGAACCTAGAAATCTGTCAGCTGTATCCAGCCAACACTCAGGTGATTTACATCCAGGCTTCATCCCAGCACTGACTATCAAAGGCCCTTGAGTTTTTACTACCACCTCCATAAAAAGGAAATTTAACACTAAGGACTTGCCAAAGAGTCATCCCTTGTTGTCGGAGAGAAATAAAGAATGAGATGTTTGCAAAGTGCAGTGAGGAAGAGTCTTCATCTTTCATTCTCCCTCATGTTCCAGCAACCAAAACTCAGAGGTTTCCATCTGCTCTTTCCTTAGAGTTACCAACAAAGAAGAATTATTCTCAGACCGAGCTATTAGCACCCTAGGGGAAGGATGACAGCCTTGGTCTACAGTCACCCCCCAAAATGAAAAAGGAGTTCACTGTTTCTCAAAGAGACAACAGTGGGGTGGGGAGCTAAGCCTCCACATGTGGAGAGCTCAAATTATCAACACATAACATTCTGAATCCTCTCCCAGGGGGAGGTGAGTCTATGACACGTCCAAAGGCATCAACCTAGACTAACCCCGTGGATAACAGACATGCTCACCCAAGTGCCCCTGATACAACAGTGAAAAGCACAGGAGTAGGAAGAGTTATTCCTCCCTACTGGCAATACTTCATTAAGCCATCATGGAAGACAGTGCCTTGAATAGCCATTCCAGGCCACATACCACACAGAGGCTGTAAGGATGGACCAATCAAATGCAACTCTCCTGTATTCTCATTTTCTAGAATAAAGTTTCCCTTCCGGTTTCAAAAGCCATCTTAAGGTGTGAGCCATTTTCAGATAAGGAGAATCACCTACTGACAGTTCCTGAAAAGTGGGATTCCAGGAAGCCATCAGACAATCCAACATCCTAGTTATGTCTGAATTTCTGCACACTTTCATTCATTCCATCATTCAGTGCATATATTCAGTCAACAAACATTCACTAAATGCATAGTATGCTATAACGAGCCTGGGAAGATAAAACGCTCAGCAAACAAAATCTTCAATTTATGGAGTTTAATAATGAATTAGTTGCAAGCAAATGAAAACTTTCAAATGTGTAGGTGTGTGAAAGAGGAATATATGGTGCTCTTTGAGAACCCAAAATAGAGGGAGGACAAGCTGGCCTGATTGAGAAGTTGGAGATAATTTCTCTAGGATGAGCCTTCTGGAAGAATAAGCAGATGCTTGGAGAGACTGGAGGAAGAGTACCCCAGATAGGAAAAAAATGTAGCCAGTCAAAAAATGTAGCCTTGATACAGTGTCTCGAGGCCAGAGTTCAGTCAATGCCCAGAAGAACCACAGCTGAAGAAGACTGTACCAGAGACTGACCATGCTGGTCAAAGTATGTTAGCTGGTCCTGGGAATTATTGAAAGCTTGTCTGACACACAATCATGTTGTTATGGTTGTTAACAATCTCTTTGGCTTCAGGATGTATAAATGAAGAGGTAGACAGTGTGGAAGCACAGAGGTAAGTTACTGTCCTCTCAAGGACCAGGCAGTAGGCAAGCTGGCTTGATGGCAGGGAGTATGTAGGTGAAAATGTGCAGGAAGTGACTTTAGTAAGAGGTGAAATGTATTGGCCATGTGTAACAAACAGACTGTGACCACTTCACAACCTGCTTCACGGTTTTGTATCTGTATGCATCAAAGCCCCGGCTTTTCCAGTCCCTCTCTAGCCTCTCCCAGTTCAATTTGCTCACCTTCAAGCTTAATGAATCAGTCACCTTGACCCACAGTAACAATTCCCCTTAGTGATCTCCTGTCAAGTCTTCTACCTAGGTGTTCTGGGCTGTCTGCACAGCTCTTGCTTAGGACCTGTGAGCACTCCTTCTTACCACAGTTCTATCCTTGCCTCAAAATTCAACCAATCAGCACAATTTGCTATACTTCCTGCTCAACCTCCGCCATCTAAGGCTATAATAGGGAGGCAAGGGTTGCCTCCTTGACTGCTTAGAAAGCCCAATCACTCATCCTCTTACTACACTTTGATATCATCTCTTAATTACACAGCAAAGGAGAACTCAGTAACAATGCTCTCGAGTGCACTAATCATTAAACATAACATTATATCCTAACACTTAAATGTTAAAACTCTGCAAAAATGCCATGAGGAAATTATTTCCCCTTTTAGCTATGAGGAAACTGAGGCACAGAATTATTAAGTAATTTGTCCAAGGTTAAAATGTGATTTATAAATGGAGGATGATGCCAAATTGCTTGATTTGAAATCCCATGCTATAGTCAGATGGTCACACACTCATAGCATTGACCACACGTCAGGTACTTCTCTTGGCCCAGCCATAATTATCATCATTGCAAAACAGAGATCATCAAGCAACACCAAGAAATGTACACATCCTTGTGCAGATTCAAAAGGCCAACAGGCATTTGTTTCTAAGAAATTTGACTTCCCTTTGCTGTGGTGCCCTCTCTGTGGCTGGGAAGGTTATACTTCTCCCACTTCTGGGATTTTTGTCTGTTATTTTCTCCTAGAAAACACGGAGATTATTCATAGGAAGAAATATAACACTCTGAATAAGAGGACCAGTGCCCTCTTTGTCTCTTGTGTTCTGTATCTTGTACGTGTTGAAATAGAGACTGATCTTCACTATAGTAAAATGCATGGGCTTAGGGGCATCTAGTTATTTTGCATACTGAAGTATTGTTAATATTACTATGCAAAAATTAATAATAAAATTATTATTAATATAATTAATAAATTATTAATATGCAAAAATTAATAATAAAAATAATAAGAATGGCAAAAATTTATTGCACTCTCTTCATCTTAGGCATTGTGGTGAGTAATTTCAGACGATGACTGGCTTACTTTATAAAGACGAAAATTAGAGCTTAGGAGTATCTGCCATTTTCCCAGAGACATACAGATTAAAACTTGCAAAGGTTGAAACTTGGGTTCTTGGGCCCTCTGATCTTCACGTATCTGGTATGTGAGCTAGTTAGAGACCCAGCAGAGACGTTGGCCTCAACAAAAGCATTCCAGCTACCAGAACCACAGACTCCCATGCAGCCCTACTACCTTCTCATTTCTGGGGCTGAGTGGCATTGACAGTGAACCTAAAGACATGCATCCTATGGCCCATGCTCGTCTATTGCCATGACCTTGTAGTCCATCTGCAGAATACTCTTCACAACTGCCACACTTCTGCAAGTGTCTAGGTATCAGCTTGTCCTCAGGTTGCCTCACCAAATCTATGCAGTGTTTCTTAAGCATTTGGTACCTTTCTCTCTCCTCATTTTCTCCAACACTCCACCCCCATTACACCCCAGCTTGAGCTCTCAGAGACTAGACTTGCCAGATAAAATGATAAGATACAAGATGCCCAGTTCTATTTGAATTTCAGAAAAACAACAAAAAAAAATTCAGCATACATATGCCCTATGTAATACTTATAAAAAAAAAGTATTCATTGTTTATCTGAAATTCAAATTTAACTTGGCATTTTGTATTTTTATTGGCTAAATCTGGCAACCTTACCAAAAGTCCTCTTTATAAACATCTTTGTCCATCAGAACAACAACAAAAAAACCTTGAAATGACAAAATATGAATTTGTTGACTCCTCCAAATTAATCTTAAATTGAAATGCAGTCCCTTAACCCAAAGATCTTGTTAAAATACTGACATTCAAGATACACATCATGCCAGCTAAGCCTGAATTCCTAAGGGTGGCCATCCAGAAGGGGCTCTTATGTTATAGCTGCAAATGTGGAGCCAAGGAGAGCACCCGCTCACTTGAGTGCTGGGACATCAAATGGAAAGCTTTTGATTACAAGAGAGGACTTCTAAGAACTGTAGGAATCCTGACACATCCATACGTGCAACAAAATAAGATTGGAATTGGTGTGGAAACAGCCTTGCATAGACTAAATGAGCAGACATGACAATATAGTAATATGAGAAATCAATAGTTTCAATACAGGGATAAGATAGCAAACAGAAGAAAGTTAATTAAAACTTGTAATGTCACACTTACAATGTTAGCTAAATGATTTAGTTCAATGAGAGACCAACACAGCTATGCACAGAGAGGGGATAAGCATGCTGACACCTCAGAAACCCCAAGGATGCCTAGAGCTGAGATCTTTAAGTAGATCTGTGCACTGCAAATTCAACTCCCTATGCATATAACCCAAGATCCTCAGAGGAAGGACTATCTCCAGGCCTAAGGTAGAGGAAATGCAGGTTACATTTCTACATTCTTCTATGTTAGAAAAAGAGACCAGTTTACAAATGAGCTTGAGTCTAAAGGACACAAGCTTCTGTTCAAAGGATCTTCTGCTAACAATTGAGGATCATGTCAGGAAAAACAATAACAATATAAAACTGTATAAAAATAAAGCATATCATATACATGATATACTAGAGCACAGAGAGGAAAGAAATCCATGAGCTCACAGTGTTATAAACAAAAGCAGAATAAAGCAAACAAAACTTTATCAAACCAACCACTCTGGAATCGGTGCCCCCACTTTCCTCCTTGGAATGTGGTTGATGGAGAGAATGAAGAACTCACCTAGCTGCCCTAGGAGAACTGTAGCTTGTCCTTGCTGGTTCATAAAATTGTATATACTCTGTGACGCTGCTGATTCAATTCCACATCACTAGCTAAAGCCATTTGAATCTTTATAAGATTTCAGAATAACACTTAAAAATCACCACATGGTAAACATCAGTCAGCCAGTGGCATAAATAATCAGGCCTGATACCCCTGACAGTGGGATGGGCTGGTCCATGTGCTTCCCTGTGAGGAGGGAGATCACGCACGTAGCATCCCTTTCGAGGATTTTCAGCACTGAGATGGTGACAGGCCTGCCAAACCTTTAGAACTAAGTTCCACTTGCTGAATATAGGGAAGAGACAGCATAAAGCAAAGGACACCTAAATGCAATCCACAAACTTATATTGAATTGGGCAAGAAAACATAGCTTTAAATGATACCTTTAAAGCTAAAAAAAATTTTCAGGTATGATGATGACAAATATAAGATGATGATGATGATGATGATGATGATGATGGGAAGAATCAATCTCCTTACTTAAAGGATACATAAAGAAATATTTATAGTAAAATGTCATGATGTCAGCAATTCAGTTTCAAGTGGTTCAGTAAATATATGTACATGCATTTATTTATGCTCAGTATATGTACAAATATTTACAGATAGAGTAAATAATAATCTTTGAAACTTAATGAAAGCTCTTCAATTTTCCAACACTTTAAAAAATATTCATAACAAGTGGGTGAAACTCTTCCTCAAACTTTACCCCCAAAGCATCTCTGTTTCAAAGTGTGTAGTCCTCTGCAAACCAGTTCTAACCTCTCTGCAAATTAGAGTCAGGGTCTAGTTGAAGAGAAACTTTTCATATAATCAGAAATAATTTGTGTTATAAAGTTTATTTTTAAATTGTAATCCAAATATTAGTTCAAGGCAGTGGAGTTTAAACTAATATGGTGGAGGCTTGGCCTTCTTTTTACTGGCATAGCATCCTCCACCTGCCAGATAGGACTATTTCCTCACCTGCATTTCCCAAAGTATATGTATATACTAGGGACAAGGGGAGATAAGAAGTCTCCCATGTAATTAAAGCAGCTATATCTTTTACCTCCAAAAATATAGTAGACTGAAAGAATAGCCATGCAATGCAGGGACTGTTCTCTCATTTTCAAAGCTACCTATCATTTAGATAACATTAGTTAAAACTATCATTTTCATCCCTGTACAATGTGACTTGCTACCTCCCAGCAGGCAGTGGGTCTCACCATCCTGCAGCCAGTTCTTGCTGTGAGTTGTGCCAGCCAGAGGTATCTGCATGGATACAGTACCCACAAAGCCCAAGCAGCTTTAAATATAATTACAAAGTTCAGCCAGCTCGTAGTTTTCTTGCGTGCTGCCATACGTACAATATATCCAAGATGGGGATACATTGCTCCTCCAGGCAGAACCTTTGTTTGAGAAAAAAAGCTTGAACGGATCGCAGTTGACCTTCAGCCTGGAATCAAGTTAGAGGAAAGCTACAGTCCCTGTGAGCCTAACATGAATGAAAACAAATTCTCCCCATTGTGGGGTTAGTGATAGTTGAGGGCTGAGGCAGGGCTTGTTAGGCAATGGCTGCCAGCCAGCCCACAATAACCTTACTTCCCTTGTAGGGTTGCTGGGCAGATTTAGTGTGATAGCCATAAAGGACAGGTAACCAAGCATCTCACATTTATCATATACAGAAAGCGATCTATTATTCTGACCCAGGAGTTGGCTTCATCAATGCCCTCAACCAAGATCTGCTTTCTGGTATTTGTGCCATAGAACACCAATGCCAACTTCACATCGATGTGCTCTGTATTTTATGTCACCTCCCTCTCTGCCTCAGTCCCTGGTCACCAGACTGTACCAATCTGTGTCTGGGTCTTCTGTGATACGCACCTTTATGTCAGGTCACAGAGTGGCTAGCTCTACTCTGAAGACTGCTTGGATCATGATCTATTCACTGCCTGTTTTCCCTTGGTGCCCACTTTGTTAGCTAATGCCCACTTAGTACTCCAGTGCTGTTTCACTCAACACTTTAAGATCTCACCAATTTCCAGTGAGGGGGAAAATGCATAAAGGTTTTCTCTGTTTTGTAGAGAACATAGAAATGTGGCCTCCTAGCCAGTTCAGTTTTTCAGTTGTACTGTACCAGGATTCAGGAGTGTTCCCAGATGACCCGGGGAAACAGAATTTGTGTTGTTTTCTATTGTCCCGGCTACTGTCCTTCATCTAATAGTCTTGTAGCTGAAGTGAACCACTTCTGTCTGAGTTCTTCCTTGCATCTGTGTGCTTACATGCGGACATGACACCACCCTACTCCACTCCATGCTCACAGGATTGTTGACTATGAGTGTCTGAACACCCATTTCAAAGAGAATGTTAGTTCATTTCCACAGGACCCTGGGCCCTGTGAATCAGTGTGTGCATACAGTGGGTGAATGTTGCATGAGGAAAGTCTTTCAGAGTCACCAACTCCTACATGTGCTTCAGCTCTAGCCCAGCCATGGTTTTTACTAATCAAATACAAGTTCTACATTTTAACATTTAACTTCATATTTTACAATAAGCAGTTAAAAAGATTACTGACTTCAAGTAAATGGTAGTCTTTGGAGACCTAAAGACCAAGTGTCTTGTCTTCCCCTTCTATGCATCTTCAATCTTTGATTTGTTGCTTGCTACTGGGGTTGGCCTAGAAGATCTTCTTGACCTCTCTGGGTGCCATTATTTGATCAATAGGTTATATCAGATACCTACAGACTAATCTGTGGGCCAAATCTGGCTTGTCATTTGTATAAATAGTTTTGTTGAAAACCACACACACACACAAACTCGTGTGTGTGCACATGCACACAAACACTTGTTTCAGTCCTGTGTGCAAAGAATTGAGTGATTTCAACAGTCTGACCAGCACGCATAGCCTAATATACTACCTCCATGGCCACTCCAGGATCAGTTTGCCCCTGGGTTAGGTGACATGGAAGGTCTCTGAAAGACACAATTAATCCTGCTTCTCTAATTTTGTATTGTATGTGGTTCCCTCAACACTGAAAAGACTAGGGGGAAGTATCTGGCAAATAAAATCCTACGTGGTATTTTGATATGCGGCCACCCCATCAAAAACATTTCAGTCTCATTGAGCATACAAGGAGAGAGGAAAGCAACTCTTAGTATTAGCATGGGATTTTTGTAGCTTTTTGTTTTTTCAAGGAGACCCTGTGTTTGATACAATGTGAGTGAGTGTGTGTGTGTGTGTGTGTGTGTGTGTGTGTGAAAGCTCCACGTATCTACTTCCTTTCACATTAATAGAAGGCACATGCTTCCTTCAAGAGAGAAAATATCTTTCAGAAACAGCATAATTTGCCCTAGTGGATAACAAATAGTTGGAAGTTTTCTCAGCTAAGCAACCATTGTATCTGGTTTCAAATTTCTTTTACAGCCAAAGAAAATGATGATGGTCTCCCCACCACTGCTGGATTTTTTGACACCGAGCTGAACTCAGAATTCTACACAGGACTGCAAACGTGAAGTGCACTTCACCTCCCCCACTGATCCATCCTCCCCTTCCTTGTTCATTTGGTAGAACTGCAGAAGTCCTGAGTGCTGCAGGAGGGACTGGGCTTTCCAAACCCTGCAAGTCATTATGGATGGCCTTGTGGCCAGGCAAAGGTTAAGGAGGCCTTTTGTTGTTCTAGTTTAGCTTGTCTCTGCCACTGCAGCCTAATCATTCCACATAATAACAGCCCTGATACACAGGCTCGAGTCAAAGTCACAAGTCAATAAATCCATTCCTTCCTCCCTTTCAGCCAAAGTGTTGAATAGTACTGAGTGTGCGGTGTCACCAGATCCCATAGTCTATCACATCAAGGTCATCTGGTTTACAGAACATAAAAAAAAAAAACTTTCTATCTTTTCTGTACCTTGCACATTGGAGGGAGAGCCATTACTGCCCCATGAGTAAGGATGGAGAATTGACGGATGTGGTTCAAAGACTTGGGAAGCCATTGAATTGAGAAGCAAAGGTCTAGACACCAGCTCCCTATGTTGCCCTCATATTTTACAAATGGGGAAGCTGACGTCAGGCAGAAGGCAGGGGTTGGCACAAGATTTCATGGTCAGTCTGAACACAGGCCCTGAATTCCAGCCCAGTTCTTTTCTGTTTTGAAAAGGGAGGACAAATGAAGGTAAATCAAAGAGGAGAGCAAGTGTCACAAACACCACCAAAGAGTTCCTGCTCAGAACTCATTCCACTCCTGATTAAAAGGTTGAAGTGATGTAAGGGAGAATATTTGAAATGAAAACTTTTTCATTTTTCCTAGGAACTGTTCATGGTTTAATGAGAACCTACATTTTTATCAGAGAAACTTTTGGTGTGGTGATGTCTACTACTTGCTGGGAGTAAGTATTGCCAGGGCAGTGTTCACAGAAATGAGAAGAGGGATTTAGACTCAGAGAGAATGCTACATATATATAAGTAGCATATATATATATATATATATATATATATATATATATATATATATATGTGTGTGTGTGTGTGTGTGTGTGTGTGTGTGTGTGTGTGTGTGTGTGTGTACTTATATATAAGTAGCATATATATATAATTATATTATATTGTATTAGAAAGAACAACCACATCAGTAAAAACCTCAGTTTCTTTAGCTGTAAAATGGAGACCAATAAAGCCCCATTTCCAAGAATTCTGGAGAAGAGCCTACTCGTGGCATCAGCTCAGCAAATGCCAGCTCTTATTAGCACCACTGTCGTGAGGATGAGGACAGTGGCAGCATATTAACCCGCAGCTAGCCACTTCCACAGCTCCTCTCCCTCTGCATCCTGTGTGCAGCCTTTGGGCTCCTCTCAATGAAACAGAGCGCTGATCCTCAAATTATCTCTTCACCTCTGGTGTGAAAATAAAACCTGCTGACGAGGACCCTTGGAAGTCTGCAACCTGAGTTACAGTCTGTTTACTTTGCTAAGGGACCTCCAGCTCCTTCAGGTCCATAAATTCCTTGCGGTAGACCAAGGGAGGGATTGTAAATTAACTTGAGTAATAGGACTACATTTGTGTACCTTCCAAAGGTTTAAATCCCTTCCCTGAAAAAAAAAAAAGTCACTCCTCCTCTGCTGCCTGTTCCCTCTTAATTAGCTGTCCTACTGGGTTCTCCTGGAGGTGAGGGCTTAAAGGAACAAGGGGCAATCCAAGCCAACTCTACAGAATTTCAGCACAGGGACTGACACCAGCTTTCCCCCAGATAGATAAGATGGGCACAATTATGTGCCAGCCCCAGGTCCAATCTAATACCTGTTTCATTTAGCAAAGCCTCGAGAATAATCACTACCTGGCATTACAAGGACTGCCAGCCGGGCTCAGGGTCAGGTCTCAAAAGCTGGAAGTTCCTCTGAGAGACTCTGTTTAAAGCCAGTCTGCAGCCAGGCATAGAGTAACCATTCCTAGAAACCTTAATCCTTCATAAACCTATTCTTTGCCCAGAACTCCCCACTAGTAGGGATTGCTTCTGATTGGATACAAGGAAATCTTCAGAGTCAAACGAACGAATTAATAAACAGTTCAAAGGTCTGGCTTCTCAGCACTCTGTGCTCTCACCTTGAGCTAGTTTGAACTGAAGAAAATGTTTACGTTTATGACATTAGGAGCTACCATAACAATGGCTGGACTAACGCTCACAAACACTGCCTAACGTCAAATCTCTCTTTTCTTGTCTAGACCAGCAACTACTGTACACACTTTATCTGCTATTATTCTCCAACCAATGGTGTATGGATTCAATAAGCTGTCATGGGCCTGTCAAATCCCATGGTCTCGGTGTGGGTATCCATAATTATACTTCTTCCAATTTAATCTTGAAAGTAGATCCTGAACTCATAAATATAAAACAAGAGAAGAGTGATTAATAGTTACGGATGTTGTGTCAGATTTTAAAGGATAAATAAGAATTTCAAGCTTTCATCTCTTAATCTATTTCCACATGCTTCGGGAGTAACTAGAGAAGCCACAGAAGTAGCATCCTCTCTGAGTCTAAATCCCTCTTCTCATCTCTGTGAACACTGCCCTGGCAATACTTACTCCCAGCAAGTAGTGGACATCACCACACCAAAAGTCTCTCTGATAAAAATGTAGGTTCTCATTAAACCATGAACAGTTCCTAGGAAAAATGAAAAAGGCAAATATTCTCCCTTACATCACTTCCACCTTTTAATCAGGAGTGGAATGAGGAGGAAACAGAGTCCATCTACAGTTGCTCCATCACCATTTCTTGAGGTAGCTATGTGGGTGTGCTGGTATCTTGCGCCATTCACCAGCAAACAAAATGGAGTGCTGTAGTTAATTGAAAAAACAGCTCTGCCCTGCCTGCCATAATTGACATTAAGTACTGTTTGGGGTAGGAAATCAGCCATTTCCAATTGATATTAAACAGGGAAATCATTTAACATCAATGGATATAAACCAGGCGCAATTGTGCTGAATTAGGGAGAAATGCTTTGGCTCGTGTTAAAAAAATGTTTCTGTGAAGTGGGATTTTTGAGAGTGAGTGAATATTAAGTCAGCTTAATACCTGTATTATAAAAGAGAAGAAGCCACTTTTCAGTCTTCCCACAGGCTTAGCAGAGAGCCACCAACTGCTCTTTGGAAGAAGCCATGTTCTGGGGTGGTCTTGTCTTTGAAAAACAATGGCTAAAGAAGCATAATCTGGATGGGCAGATGAAAGAAAGGTTCCTGTGAGTCTCTCCAGCGTCATCTACCATGATATGAAGGGGGATAAGGGAGGCCTGTGGAGAAGACCAGGTGGGCCTGAGTTTGCTGTAGGGCCAAGCCTTGACGTGAGAATAATAAACAAGGGGATAAAGAGGCCAGCAGTCTTCCTTCCAAACCCTTTTTCTGAACCTAAGTAGGTTAGTCTTCCCTAGTGTCTTTGTGATGTGTGATGTGGCAAGCCCAAATGTCTCAAATCAAGTTATCAAACTCTCGTTTGTGTAGTCATGGCTGGTGAACTACCAAGTGGAACTTTAGAACTTTAGAACTGTTCCATCTTTCTCCAAAGATTATGGATAGTGAATTTAACTTCTGATTCTTCATTTGCTTCAGGGAATGGGGAAAAAAAAAGTGGGAAGAAGGAAGGATTCTAATGAAGAATGGACTTGGAAAGAGAGGGCCTATAGGTGGGGAAACAAAATGGACTTTTGTGGGAGAAGGAGAGGCAAGAAAAATTGGGGTCACAGTGAGAACTTCACAGGTCATTCTTCTGCTTACTGGAAAAGAAACTGAGGTCCAAGGAGATTCTGTAGCATCACCAACCACAAGGCACTTAGTATCACAGCCAGCTTCAGAACTCTCCTGGGCCAGCTCGAGAACTCTCCCCTGGGTCAGCTCTAGAACTCTCTTGAGTTGCTGTCCACTTTAAGCACTTCACACAGAGCACTTCTTCAAGAGCAAAGAAATAATAGGAAAAGAAAGCAAACAAAGAGAAACTACTGGAGGAGAGGTGCCTCAGAAGTGCCAGGGTCATAGGCTGCCTAGGGCAGCTACCACAGGAAAATGAGGAAGCCACACCAATCTCTGAATTGACATGAGCACACATGGTTTGAGAACCCCTGACACAGTTTTCCCCTGATTTCTGGTAGATTCCTGTCTGTCTAAAACCCTGGCACCTGCAGATGCAGGCCTCTGAGGGGCCCCATCTTCAACCTCCTCCCCTGACTGAACTTTTCTGTCTGAAGTGTTTGTGGCTGAAACAGCCTGTCAGGCTTCACCAAGAAGAGAATTCTCACTAGTAAATCCCAAGGCAGTCTCTAAGACTTCAGCCTTTGAAGTGGGCTGTGTAGAAATAAATATCTGCTAGTTCCTCAAATAAAGAAACTAAATTAGTTTTTTTTTTAAAATGTACCTCACAAACCTCTGCTCTATTAGGAGAAAGCCTGGTCTGCATGAGGTAAGCTTGCCAAGTTAAGTCTATTATGTAGAGTGTGGCAAACTCTTCCTTATAATCTATCTTTTTCCTTAAAACCCCAAGCTAGCTCTTTTATGAGCCTTGACCTGGGATAGAGCATTAGACAGTTTATTCCCTGCAAGGAAAAAAAAATTTATTAGAGGAACTGAGAGGATGTGGTCCCACTGCATTGACTGGAAGATACACATAGAGATGTGAGCACCTGGGGAAACCTGAGCAGAGGTGACAGGTGTGTGGAGATTTCTACTCTAGACTTCCTTCTCACAGCAATGGCCTTCTCACACTAAATATAAAAGGGGTTTAATTCCTGTCACCCCCACCCAGATGTCCTTATGTTCAACCATCTTTTGGCTAGCACAAGTAGCCACAATATCTTTGATAACACCATGGTCACTTGGGTAGAGGGGCAGTGTCAAGCAAACAAGACAAAGAATAGTTTGCCTGCTTTGTCATAGCCTTGTGTAAGCAAGGTCAAGGCTGAATCGATCACTCCTCTACTCAGTCAAGCCAACTGAAAAGCTAGCATCAAGCCTGTCTATGATGTCAGACACACCATACTCAGCCAGAAGCCATGGAAATGCAGAAAACACATTCTATACTCTCAAGAGTTCTCTGCATCACAAAATTCCTGTGTTTTATCTTGTGCACACGAATTAAGGACACATGCTCCACTATGATCATAGCAGCCTTATTTATAATCCATAGTGCTTCATTCTGTGTCTCCCTTTGATTTCCCAAAGATTCATGGTCACCTCTGACTCTAAACTTTTATATATGCTATTCCCTCTCTCTGTAATGTTTTCCTCTGCTGCCATCTTGCTTCCCCTGCTATGGTCCTCTTTCTCCTGCTGTGATCCTCCTTCTCCTGCTGTGGTCCTCTTTCTCTTGCTGCTGTCCTTCCCCTGCGGTGGTCCTCCTTCTCCTGCTGTGATCCTCCTTCTCCCTCTGTGGTCCTCCTTCCCCTGCTGTGGTCCTCCTTCCCCTGCTGCAGTCCTCTTCCCCTACTTGATTTTAGCAGCTGTCAAACCGTAGCTAGTCTATCTTCGTAGATAAATCTTTCTACTCCAGTCCGAGATGCCATTCCATGTTCGGTGTAACCACATTTCTTTTCAGTTGGGGACTATTCATTCATTAATGTGTAGTAATAATATTGTTCATTTAATATTTATCTCTGCATTTTGCTAGATACTAAACTTGGAAAGACGGGGTAGTCTTGATTTCTCTCAACACTGAGTTTCTCTACCAGAGCCTAGAACATGTTGAACACTCAGGAAATGGTACTTAATCCTCGTTGAATTAAGACTATACTAGAATACTCCCATCCATGCAAGCTGTCATAAACATCTTGAGAGATTAATTTGAGTGCATGGCTTCAGTTTACATTTTTTGGCTCTGTTCATCTTGGCTCCATGCTGAAGCGAAATATCATAGAGATGGGAACACGTACTAGAACCTTCTTTAGATCACAATGGACAAGAAACAGGAAAAATTTCAGCTATGGACAAGGCATCATCTCCAAGGACACATCCACAGTGACCTTCAGTGAGGCCTCACTTCCCCAAGTTCCCCTTGCGTCTCAGCGTACCACCCCCTCCTGGGATCTAAGTATTCACTCGTAGCAGGCATTCTGTATTCAAGCTGTAGCACATTTCTAACTTGTCTCTTAAAGCTAGAGTTCAAGGTTGAAGCTATCTGTATAACCACGCTGGAAACTTCTACAACATTTGCATGTGTGTGTGTTTCAAGAGTTAAGATGGAGGTATGAAGGAAAAGAAGCTCAAACCACAGTTGGCAATGTTCAGACTCTGTCTACCAATTGTATAGCTTGGACAGAGGCTTATGTAATCTCTGTGAAGGACTGAAAAATGGCACCTCCACAAAAATATTCTTGTCAAGTCCTTAGACTCCATGAACTTTGCTGTATTTAAAAGGAGGTCTTCACACATGTGGTAAAGTTATTCATCTTACAATAAGAAGAGAATCCTGGGTTATCCCAGGGGCTCCATAAGCACAGTCCTCTGTTGCCTTATAAAATAATCTCACCAAAGAGAAAGTGAGAGAGATGGAGGTGGAGGGTAAAATGACCACAGAGGCAGAGGCTGGAGTGATACAGCCACAAGACAAGGCCTGCCTGAAGCAGCCTGAAGTAAGTAAGGAAAAAAGTCTCTCCTCAGTCTCCACTGAGAGCACAACTTTGCCAACAGCTTGAGCCTAGACTATTTGTCTCTACAACTGTGAAAAAAAAAATCAGTTTCTGTTGTTTTAAGACACCCAGTTTGTGTTAATTTGGTATAGCTTCCATGGGTATCTGATCCACTCTCAGAACCTCAGGTACTTCATATATGGAATGAATGTAATGACACATAACCTGTAGGATTGGACATTTAAACAAATCAAAAAAAAAAAACACTCAACGAATAACCCAGCCCTGATGGTCATGTCTATTCAAGATCAAAACATCTACATCAAAAAGAAAACGTTTGTCAATCAC
Source organism: Arvicanthis niloticus (assembly GCF_011762505.2). Classification (NCBI taxonomy): domain Eukaryota; kingdom Metazoa; phylum Chordata; class Mammalia; order Rodentia; family Muridae; genus Arvicanthis; species Arvicanthis niloticus. Next base: position 18,359,530 of record NC_047664.1, read on the forward strand.
TAGAGAGTTGAATCCTAACATCACTTTTCAATTGTCTGAAGAAAAAAAAAAATTATTCCAGATGTTTGATGTCTCTTCCCACCTGGGAGACAGATGCCCTTGGCCGTTTACGTGCTGATGCTCAGTGTCTAGGGAGCCAGAGGCATGCCTTCACCATTTGAAAAGAAGACCCAGGCTCCTCTTAAAAAGCCACCAGATCTAGCCCAGCACCTGCCATAACCTAGATGCTCAGTGGATCCTTGGTGTCATTTGAGCTGTAGGCTCATTAAGGCTTAAACAAATTTACCCAGTTAACATAAGAAAGGAGAATGGTTTCTAAATGAAGGGTTGGTATACAGGTCCTTCTGGGTGGCGAATGTTGGTGGAGTCATCTAACTGAAGATAGTGGGAATATATTCAGGTCATTCTGGCTATGACAATAGGGATTTCTGGTAGCTCTGAGAGGAACAATTTAAGGTTATTCTCCAAGTATATTCCTGCCTTTCCAAGTGCTTTCAAATTTATCAGGAAGTATTCCTAAATGGTTTTGTATCACACATACTCGGTATCAGCTTGCATTATTGCTTTGCTTCTAGCTTTAAATAAGGGCATGATGGGAATGGATATAAATACACTAAAATCAAAGAGGTTAATTTCATCCCAAGAGTGGCGCTTATTCATGACTTAGTATAGGTTAAGGTAAAAGTTACTTCCCCGACTCATGCCCATTGTGTATCTCTCCTGGTATGATCTACATTTTTAGGCAATACATGAGATATTTTGACAGTTATATATATGCAGAGGTAGGTTATTTTCTTCTGATAGTATTTCAGCTCATTTAAAGTTATTGAAGCAGTAACCTTAGTAATTATAGCTACTGGTACAGTATTAATGATAAATCTGCTTAAAGCAAGTATGAGATATTTTATGACCATTATAAATATGAGTCACCCAGACCAAAGCCAGCATAACAAGACCAAAACTTTTCATGAATGTCTCTTTGCAAGATGAGAGGTTGTTTTCCTGCTTTTTAATTTTAGGGTAAATAATAGCTGCCAGTTGATTTGAAGCTGGATCAGCAGGCATAACCTCAGACAGGGAGACAGGGAGGTTAATTTAGGTTTCTGGAAAGACTCAAGCTATATTTTAGGGGTTGCTGTCTTAAAAACCAAGAGCCACATAATTCTGAAAATGTTTTAATTCCATTAAAAAGAAGTATAGAAAATTAGATCAACCCATCAAAAATATCCTAAAATACATGTGCTAGATGGTGCATTCATACATCACTCTGGGGAGCCGTAACTCTGCAGGAAAGAGTCCAGCCTTTGCCAAGGTCAGGGTCTCACATCTTCATTCTACACATTCATTTTGAGTCAGCTGTGCACTAGAAACCAAACTAAGCCTAAAGAGAACTTTTGTGAGCATTTTCTTTAAGATCACTATACTTACAGTCTAAGTGTGAATGGGAGCTGAAAACCAACTTTGCCAATGAAGTGATATCAGAAAACCCAAAATGCTGTGGTAAGAACAAGATTTTGGATACAGTAGAAAGTACATGGTATTCGGTGTCTATTAGGTGAGCTACGGAGTTCTCTTCAAGGGGCTTCTGTTTATTCCATGCTCTCACCATGCCCAGTTTCATCTAAACAGTAGATAATGTAGTTAAAATAGAAAGGAGAAAGAATGTGTGGCAGTGTCCAAGAAAAAAAAGAGTTAAGACCTGGGCATCTGAATGAGACATTCCAGAGACACCATTTGGAACGCAAGGCGATGGGCAAAGTTCCTGTTCACCACACCCTGACTTGGTCACATGGTAAGCACAACTCTCCCACACCCTATCCCCAGGGATCCATCACAACCAGAAGTTCAGCTACCTCTGCTCCTTCGTGCTTTGCCTGTGAATCTGTGTTAATAGATCCAAGATGGCAGCAATTGTATTAGGAATGCTACCTATCAGGACACACGTGTTTTAAAAACAGTGTTCTCCAGCTGATTGAGTTTCATCTTCCCACTTCCTGATACACATGGAGAGTGCTCCATCACTATTCTTGCAGTAAGAAGTGGACAAAATTTTCACAGGGATGGGACACTATTTTCAACAGTCATTAAATTCTCTTTCTGACAATGTCCTCCCTTGAACCACAGCTCCACCTAGTTCTGGCTGGTCTATGCTCCTCATCTTGCTTTCTGTCACCACCTTCATGTTGACTTTCAGGCTTGACCACATCATTTTACCAGAATGTTCTCAAACCCATGCATGCAGTGCTAGGATGCCAACTCAGATGAGCAATCTGCTCAAGTAACTTGCCTGCCAGCTCCCCCTTTGGCTACTTTTCCCACCAGGCTTATTCAGGCACAATAGGAGGTAGATTTTTGTTTTCTTGGAGTTAACGACCTATATATTTCTATGTGTGCTACAAACTGAAACTTTTCTATGTTGCTGAAATAACAAGTTCTTTGTCCTCGATCCAAGAAAAGGTCTGAGGTAAAACTGGAACAGCAAAGGGTGAGAAATACCAGGTTTTATTTAAAGAGCCCCCAACTTATTCTGACTAGGACTGAATGATAGTTGGATGGTGGCTATTCACAAGTTCTGGTGTAGAAACATCTCATGTTTTAACCCCCAGCATCCTGACACATCAAATAATCCTCGATAATCCATCACTGAATATATTCAAGTACTTAGAATTCAAGTACTCTCTTAGAAGAATGGGGATATATAAAGGAATCTCTGGGAACTTTCTTTGAATGATGACAAGTTGACTAGGTAATAATAAATATAACTGATGACCAAACAGTAGAATGCGTGTAAAACCTCCCCTGTGGGGTCTGAAGTTCAAGTCAAGCCTGCCAGTGAGTCTAACGTGAGATCCTTATCTACATCCTGTTTCTTTCGAGGGCCAGAGTCTGTCCAGTTCAGACTCTGTAGGCATGTTTGTCTGGCTACAAAAATGTTTGAATTGAATAACAACATTCCAACAGTAACTTTTGTATCACTAAAGAGGTTTAGATGGCCATTCCCGCAACTGCTCAATGATGAAACTAAAACATCTAATGCCAGCCGGGGCAATCACTGACTATCCTTTAAGAGATTCCATTAAAACAAACAAATGAATAAATATGAGCTCTTGATTCCTGAGATATGTAAACCAGCCCTTCTTTTTTATTTCAGTAAAAGACACATTGTATGCTTAAATTACACATTTTGAGCTAGGAAAATTCTGATAATTTTCTTTCTTTCATTTTAAAGTAAAGAAAGAGAAAAGGAGATCCTCATTAAGTAGGCATGATGATGTGGGGAGCTGTGTCTGCGATTAGTTCTCTTCAACGTTGAAGTTAATATTGCTTTTTTCCAGGAAGTATTTTTTTTTTAAATTACTCTCCTGATTTTCTATTTGGAGACATCATAGAACCGTTCTGGTGAATTGTCACACAACCACAACCCCAAAATGTGTAAATATGAGAAAACGCTGCTATGTTTATTTGATTTGTGGCTCATCCACATACCATTATCTACTAATTAAATAATGTAAAATGCGCAGTCAGCATTTTGACTTTTCATTTCTTTATAACAACGGTGCTTCAGCTTGATCGTTCCCACCTACCCTGAAATTACACATTAGACACATAATCCAGGTCCAATACTGATCCAATATCTGGACAATTTAAGTTCCTGTTGAAAACATCTCGTCCAACCACACCCAGAAAGGAGCCTAAGAGCATACCTGAGACTGTATGCCATCCCAGATCCAGGGTGCTGAAAGTGAAAAGCAACCACAGCTCTCATCCTCTGATCCCTTCAGATTCAGCACCTCTCTTTCCTAGTGCCATGTCCCTTGTTGATTTACAGTCTGCTAAGTTCATTAAAGATCCAGTGTGACTCCCATGGAATTGCCTAAAGCACCAGAGGAAAGACCTCCACTGGGTAGGCTGCTATTTACCACTTCATTAAAGCTGCTCTTCCACTGGACAGTAGCACACTGTGAAGCTACCGCCTCTTACCTCAGCCTCATACCCCCACCTCATCCCACTCTCCTGAAGAACAGAGACAGGTTAAAGACAGAGTAAGACAGTGAAGGCAAGCCTACCCATCACTCCAACTTTATTCCTGCTGTTGATCTGTTTCGCAGGCCCCTGCTCTAAATGTGGGTTCTTTGATTAGTTTTAAAAGCTGCTTAGACCTATGTCAGCAAGGAACTCTTCAGAAGCAGTTTTAGCCACTAAATAAGAAGTGGGGATCTTGTCGAACAATGGCATGTGTGGCCCCTTTCCTGAAGAAACAAGCAATCCCTGGAAGAACTCTCTCTCTCTCATATATACCAGGATAGTACTAAAATCATCTCAAAGATGAAAGTTCTCACAAAGAGGTGGATTTTGTAACCCAAAGGAGAAGAAGAGAGATTAGGCTGATGATAGTGAGCGGGAAGTGACCCTAAAAGCAAAATACCCTTGAAAGGAATCTTGATTTATTTATAATTAAATGTATGATTGCAAAAAAAAAAAAAATTCTCAGCCAAAGCATAGAACTACTTCTTGATAATAATAATACTTAGCACTTAAACAAGCACTCTATATCTGCAAACTACTTACAAACATTAACTAATTAATCGTTAACAACACCCCAGTGAGGCAGGTAAGTATTATTCAAGTATTCTCTTGAATGTTCAAGCCAGGATTACAGCAAATCCAGAGTGGGTTGTTATTGCTAGTGTGTGTGTGTGTGTGTGTGTGTGTGTGTGTGTGTGTGTGTGTGTCTGTGTGTGTGTCCAGCTCAATTCTTACTAAATGAAGGACTTAGAAATGTCTTATAAACAGGAAAGACAGCCTATCTGGGTAAAGACCGCAGCCTTTCCAGGACGTCTTTTTTTTTTTTTTTTTTTTTAAATTTCCCTAGTAGAAACAAAACCATCTCAGAGATGGCTTCTCTGAACTTACAAGAGTCTGATATAACTGGGTAAGAACCAGGTTGGAGACTGAAAGCTAGCCAACTGCTCTCCACACCCTCCACCTCTTTGTACCTTTAGTAGGGAAGACTAAAACTCACCTCAAAAGGAACCTTTGTCTTTGGTGATAGAGGGCTAGTTGACACAGAACACATCTCAGCCTAGGAGAGACTAGCATTCTTCGACAGCAAGACATATGCTCTTAGGATGGCAGGACTGACCCTGAACAGGACTGCTGGGAACTGAGTCAAGAAGAACAAGACAAGACAAGAAAGGCCAGTAGGGCCTTGCTAAGGCAATGCATTCAAACTGCTCCAACAAAACAGCCAAGGTGGATATTCCAAGGTACCCTGGAGAAGAACACTGCTCTTACACTCTCTTTTGGCTGAAGAGTCGTGACCTCCGCCAATGAAGGCCCCAGCATTGGTCTCTGTCCTGGGTTAAATAACTTAATGCCAAAAATGACCTTGGATTTTCATTGATTCTTTAAATCACTCATTAATAATGGCTGACGTGTACTGAGTGTTTCATTTGTCAAGGTCACTCTGTTAAATTCTTTAGTTTTATTTGGTTATTTAATCTTCACCACAATCCCCTCAGGAATGTTCCACTGTCAACCACATTTGAATCTCTGTAAAATAAGGACTGCAGAGATGGCTGAACTGGCCAAAGCCACAGGGCTACTGAGATATAGCACTAAAACTTGGTACTCTGAGATTCTTGATCCCACTGTTTTGAACCATCTTTCTCAGTACTTTTTAGTATATCCTTAGCCTAGAACTAAGGGCTGAGCAAATAGACCTGAGTTTTCCGTGGTAGACAGACACAAAAGCAATTCAATGTCATTTCCGACTGTAATTGGGATTGTGGAAGAAAAAAGATCAGAGTTTTGAGAGAGAAACAGGAAATGGTGCAGCCGAGACAAGCTAAGCAGGCCCCTCCAAGTAAATGAAACTTAAATTCAGACCTGAAAGATAGCAGGGGTGAGCCAAGCAGGGAGGTGTGGAAGAGCATTCACCCAGATAAAGATGAGTGGAAGGCTCAAGGTAGCGAAGACGTCAAGAAACTGACAGAAGACCAGTGAGTGGAGGTGACCCTAGGGGAGATCCACAGGAGCTGAGGTCATCGGTGGGGTCGGGGGCTGGGGGACAGGACCGTAAAAGCCATATGCATCAGCAAACATTAAGTTCAGCACCTGATAGCCAAAGTGATTTGGAGAAAACAGAAGGCTATTTCTCTATCCTTTAAAAGAAATCCAGAGAGGGGGACCTCAGCATCAGACGTAAGTATAGCCTTATGGTCTGCAGGACTGGGCTTTCTCTCATCTTTGTACATTGTCATCCAGCCTGTGACAGGTCCCACATGAATCACAGAAGAACAATGGAGAGCCAGCTCTCAGTGTGGTATTCCAGGTATTTAAGAGGGAAGAAGGGACAGGTTTTAAAAAAAAAAAAAAAAAAAAAAAAAAGCATTCTCAAATCAACTGCCCTGAAGATCCTTCCAGAACTCTCCTAAAACTTTCCCACATATAGATCTTTTGTCATATGTGTTAAACAGCTGTATCTGTTTATAAGAAAGTGGGGAAATAGAATCCAGCACAAGGCAGAGCTTGCTGCTTGGGGAAGGAAGAAGGAGCATTAGGAAGGGCTACAGTAAATGCCACATCACGATGATAGTTTGGATTCCATTGGAAGGATAATAGCCCATGAAAGTTAAAAAAAAAAAAAAAAAAAAAAAAAAAAAAAAAAAAAAAGTAACATCACCCAATTTCCATCTTAGGCTCTCTGGCTGCCGGCTGCCTCCTCACGTAAATAGACCAACAATAGAGTAAGAGCCAGCATAGAACATGGACTTTAATGACATAAGCTATAGGCCACTGTGGTTGTCCAGGGAAGGGTAGAGATGGCATGACTTTGATGAAAGCAGATCTTTCGAAATAAGAAAACATGGTGAAAATTGAAATACGTGTTGAGAGCAGATGAGTGGAAGTGATTATATATGTGACAGGGGCCTGTAGCTACGGGGCTCTCTAGGATAATGCATCAGTTAGCAGCACCTACAGACTTATGGCAGAAGGTGCCAGTTACAGAGGGGAAACACTAGAGGCGTGGAAGACGTGGGTGTGGAGGAAAGGGAGATTTTAGTTCTAGACATTTTAAATTTAAAATGCAAGTGAGAGATCCAACAGAAGATGTAGACAGTCGACAGTTGGACATGCAGGCCTAGAACTCACAAAAGAAGTGATAACTAGAGATAAATATTTGGGAGCCATTGCCTATAGCTGATGTTTAAATCACTGTGATTAAAATAAGTTCTCTTTAAGAAAGAATATCAGATACAAATGGTAGAAATTATAGAATCCAAGGGGAGGGAAGGGCTGAACTCAAAGCATGAAGGAGACAGAACAATGAAACACAGAACACAGATGAAGGACCCCATTTCCACTGAAAGGGCCATTTTCAATGACACAGATAGGAAGATAAGAATGAGTATGAAAGAGATAAATGTGTAAAGTCTTCTTCAGTGGTATCAGTTCTCTCGGGGGGAAATGCAAATTTCCGCAACAATGAGAAAGCTTAACCCATCTATCCCATAAGCAGAGAGGAAAAAAGTAAAGAGCATGCTGGGACAGCAAGCCTGAAGATGGAGGCATTTTTGCACACTGCTGGAGGGAGTGTAAATTGGTGTGAACTCTGTGGAGAGGGACCCAACAACATCTACTAAACAGCAAATGATGCACAATTCATTTGACTCATCTACAATACTTTTAGGAATTTATCTTGCAAGTAAACTAACACATATGTGCCATGGCTAGCTATAAACATAATCATTATCGCACAATTTATAATAAAAACATTGAAAATAACCATCATTAGTGGACTTCTTAAATAAATTCACGTACACCTTTTAATGGAATGGAATCATGTTTAAAGGAGTGAGAATGTTAGGTGTACTGAAATGGGTTCATCCATGGTACAAGTATAATTAAGAAAAAACTAAAACCAAAACAGTACCACATAAGTGACAGTACAGGGAATAGGAATATATACACATTTGTTTGCATATTTATATTATCTCTTCAGATGTATACACTAAGAACTTTAGTAGCTGGTTGGAAAGAGAGCTAGGAGTTTGTAGAATGAGAATACAATGTTGATTCTCAGATTCTTTGAATTTTGATTGATTTCATCATCTAGCTTGGCTTAAAATTAATAATATTATATTAAAATTAGAGGGAGAAAACCCTACATTGTATATTATAAGTTTTGGTAATTCACTGAGGTAGAAACAAGACATTATAGAAGTCTGAATGGTAACACTATGTAATCATATATTCTCTCTCTCTCTCTCTCTCTCTCTCTCTCTCTCTCTCTCTCTCTCTCTCTCTCCCTCTCCCCCCTCCCTATGTAATGGCAGATATGAAGTCAGTAGGTTTTTATACTCCTCTAAGATATAACTTTCTGGCAAGTTATGGATGTTTTATGAATTGTGAATATTAAGCTAGGTAAGTGGTGTGAGATGAGAAACATGGAGAAATGAGTATGGACACAAGTCATCATGAGGTTCTAAGAGTTTAGTGTCAAACATGACACTCATGTAAGCAGCCCTTACACTTTCTGATCCCTGAATGAGCCAAGAACATTTTTTTTCTTATGGAGGAGGAAGTTAATAAGAAATAATTACATTAAAAATGATACAAGTAAAGAACTTATGATATGGTTCAGTAGGTAGAGGCATTTGTTCATATGCTTGAGTTTGATCTCCAGACCCTTGTAAGGTAAAAAGAAAGAACTGTTTAAACAAAGTTGTCCTCTGAACTCCACACATACACTATGGCACACAAGTTCCAATCTCCAAACACAAAATAATAATATTTTAAAAATAATATCACATAGAGAAAGGAGAAAATGGAAGAACAAGTGAGTCATAATGAGGTGGCCAAAGAAGAGATACAAGATAAGAAAAATTGATTTTGTTTATTTTTTTAAATGATGTATATATGCACATATGAATGTCAGTGCCTGAAGAGTCCAAAAGAGGGTATGGGATTTATCTATCTTGTTGATTTTCTCGAAGAACCAGCTTCTGGTTTTGTCGATTCTTTGTATAGTTCTTTTTGTTTCTACTTGGTTGATTTCAGCCCTGAGTTTGATTATTTCCTGCTGTCTACTCTTCTTGGGTTTATTTGTTTCTTTTTGTTCTAGAGCTTTCATATGTGCTGTCAAGTTGCTAGTATATGCTCTCACGAGTTTCTTTCTTTCTTTCTTTCTTTCTTTCTTCCTTCCTTCCTTCCTTCCTTCCTTCCTTCCTTTTTTTCTTTCTCTCTTTCTTTCTTTTTGTCTTGTTTTTTCTTAATTATTTTTTATTGGATATTTTATTTACATTTCAGATGTTATCCCTTTTTCCCATTTCCCACACACTTAACAACTCCCTATCCTACCCCCCTCCTCCTGCTTCTATGAGGATGTGACCCCACCAACCTGCCCACTGCCACCTCTCCACCCTCGAATTTTCCAACACTGGAGCATCCAACCTTCACTGGACCAAGAACTTCCTCTCCCACTTATGCCCAACAAGGCTTTTTGTAGGCACTGAGAGCTATGAGTTTTCCCCTTAGCACTGCTTTCATTGTGTCCCATAAGTTTTAGGATGACAAGCCTTCATTTTCATTAAATTCTAAAAAGCCTTTAATTTCTTTCTTTATTTCTTCCTTGACCAAGTTATCATTGTTCAGTCTCTACATGTATGTGGGATTTCCATTGTTTTGTTATTATTGAAGACCAGCCTTAGTCTGTGGTGATCTGATAGAATACAAGGGATTATTTCAATGTTTTTATATCTGTTGAGGCCTGTTTCGTGACCAATTATATGGTCTTTTTTGGAGAAGGTACCATGAGGTGCTGAGAAAAAGTTATATTCTTTTGTTTTAGGATGAAATGTTCTATAGATATCTGTTAAACCCATTTGGTTCATAACTTCTGTTAATTTCATTGTGTCTCTGTTTAGTTTCTGTTTTTGTGATCTTGTCCATTGCTGAGAGTGGGGTGTTGAAATCCCCTATTATTATTGTGTGAAGTGCAATGTGTGTTTTGAGCTTTAGTAAAGTTTCTTTTATGAATGTAGGTGCCATTGCATTTGAATCATAGATGTTCAGAATTGAGAGTTCATCTTTGTACATTTTTCCTTTGAAAAGTATGAAGTGTCTTTTCTTATTTTTCTTGATAACTTTTGGTTGAAAGTCGATTTTATTCGATATTAGAATCACTGCTCTGACTTATTTCTTGGGACCATTTGCTTGGAAATTTTTTTCCATGCTTGTACTCTGAGGTAGTGTCTGTCTTTGTCACTGAGGTGGATTTACCGTATGCAGCAAAATTCTGGGTCCTGTTTACTTATCCAGTCTGCTAGACTATGTCTTTTTATTGGGGAATTGAGTCCATTGATATTAGAAGATATTAAGGAAAATGATTGTTGCTTCCTGTTACTTTTGTTGTTAGACATGGAATTATGTTTGTGTAGCTATCTTCTTTTGGGTTTGTTGGAAGATTACTTTCTTGCTTTTTCTAGGGTGTAGTTTCCCTCCTTGTATTGGAGTTTTCCATCTATTATCTTTTGTAGTGCTGTATTTTGGGGAAGACATTGTGTAAACTTGGTTTTGTCATGGAATATTTGGTTTCTCCATCTATAGTGGTTGAGAGTTTTGCTGGGTATAGTAATACGGGCTGGCATTTGTATTCTCTTAGGGTCTATATGATATCAGTCCAGGACCTTCTGGGTTTTATATAGTCTCTGGTGAGAAGTCTGGTGTAATTCTTATAGGACTGCCTTTATATGTTACTTGACGTTTTCCCCTTACTGATTTTAGTATTTTTTCTCTGTTTTGTGCATTTGATGTTTTGATTATTATGTGACTGGAGGAATTTCTTTTCTGATCTAGTCAATTTAGAGTTCTGTAGGCTTCTTATATGTTCATGGGCATCTTTTTCTTTAGGTTATGAAAGTTTTCCTCTATAATTTTGTTGACGATATATACTGGCCCTCTGAAGAAAGAAATCAAAGAAGATCTCAGAAGATGGAAAGATATCCCATGCTTATGGATTGGCAGGATTAATATAGTAAAAATGACCATGTTGCCAAAAGCAATCTACAGATGCAATGCAATCCCCATCAAAATTCCAACTCAATTTTTCATAAAGACAGAAAGAGCAATTTGCAAATTCATTTGGAATAACAAAAAAGCCAAGATAGTGAGAACTATTCTCAACAATAAAAGAACTTCTGGAGGAATCACCATCCCTGACCTCAAACTGTACTACAGCGCAATAGTGATAAAAACTGCATGGTATTGGTACAGAGACAGGCAGGAAGATCAGTGGAATAAAATTGAAAACCTAGAAATGAACTGACACACCTCTGGTCACTTGATCTTTGACAAAAAAGCTAAAATCATCCAGTGGAAAAAGGATAGCATTTTCAACAAATGGTGCTGGTTCAACTGGAGGTCAGCATGTAGAAGAATGCAAATCAATTCATTCTTATCCCCTTGTACAAAGCTCAAGTCCAAATGGATAAAGGACCTTCACATAAAACGAGATACACTGAAACTAATAGAAGAGAATGTGGGGAAGTCTTTCAGATACCTAGGCACAGGGGAAAAGTTCATGAACAGAACACCAATGGCTTATACTCCAAGATCAAGAATTGACAAATGGGACCTCATAAAATTGCAAAGCTCCTGTAAGGCAAAGGACACTGTCAATAGGACAAAACAGCAACGAACAGATTGGGAAAAGATCTTTACCAATCCTACATCCGATAGAGGATGATAGAGGATTAATATCCAATATATACAAAGAACTCAAGAAATTAGACTCCAGACAACCAAATAACCCTATTAAAAATGGGGTAAAGAGCTAAACAAAGAATTCTCAACTGAGAACATTTGAATGGCCAAGAAGCACCTAAAGAAATGTTCAATATCCTTAGTCATCAGGGAAATGCAAATCAAAACAACCCTGAGATTCTACCTCACACCAGTCTGAATGGCTAAGATCAAAACTCAGGTGATAGCAGATGCTGGCAAGGATGTGGAGAAAGAGGAACACTCCTCCATTGTTGGTGGGATTGTAAGCTGGTATAACCACTCTGAAAATCACTCTGGCAGTTCCTCAGACATAGCATTACCTGAAGACCCAGCTATACCACTACTGGGCATATACTCAGAAGATGCTCCAACATGTAACAAGGACATATGCTCCACTATGTTCATAGCAGCCTATTTATAATAGCCAGAAGCTGGAAAGAACCCAGATGTCCTTCAACAGAAGAATGGATACAGAAAATATGGTACATTTATACAATGGAGTATTACTCAGCTATTAAAAACAATGAATTTGAGAAATTCTTAGGTAAATGGATGGAACTGGAAAATATCATCCTGAGTGAAGTAACCCAATCACAAAAGAACACACATGTTATGCACTCACTGATAATTGTATATTAGCCCAAAAGCTCACAATACCCAAGATACAACTCACAGACCACATGAATCTCCTGAAGAAGAAAGACCAAAGTGTGGTTGTTTTGGTTCTTCTCAGAAGGAGTAACAAAATACTCATGGGAGCAAATATGAAGACAAAGTGTGGGACAGAAACTGAAGGAGGGGTCATCTGGAGACCATTCCACCTGGTTATACATCCCATGTGCAGTCACCAAAGGTGATGTGGATGCCAGGAAGTGCATGCTGACAGGAGCCTGATCTAGCTGTCTCCTTAGAGGTTTGCCAGACCCTGACATATACAGAGGTTGATGCTCACAGAGAACCATTGATTGAATCATGGGATTCCCAATGGAGGAGATAGAGAAAAGACTAAAGGAGTTGAAAGGGTTTGTGGCCCCATGGAGAGAGCAACAATACCAACCAACCAGAGTTCCCAGGGTCTAAACCACTAGCCTGGGAGCACATAAGGAGGGATCCATGGCTCCAGCTGTATATGTAGTGAGGGATGGCCTTATTGGGCATAAGTAGGAGAGGCAGTCCTTGGTCCTGTGATGGCCAGATGTCCCAGTGTGGTGAAATTCAAGGGTGGAGAGGTGGTAGTGGTTGGGTGGGTGGGTAGGGGCACACCCTCATAGAAGCTGGAGGAGGGGAGATGGGATAGGGACTTTCTGGGTTTTGCGATGGAGAAAAGGGAATAACAGCTGAAATATAACTAAAATATCAAAAAAAAAACAACCAAAAAAAAAAACAAAAAAAAAACACAAAAAAGAACAACAACAAAGAGAACAAAAAAAAAGGGGGGGGTATTGGAGTCCATGGAGCTAGATATTGAGATACAGTCTATTGTGAGCTGTCCAATGTGGGTGTTGGGAATAACAACTCAGGCCCTCTGCAAGAGTTGTACTGAGCATCTCTCCAGTCCTAAAAGGTTCTCCAAAGAAAGTTGAGGCACTTCAAGTGGATTAATATCACAGACAGGTATACTGACTTCAGACACCAGAGCACAGAATATGTAAGACAAGGCTGGCAAGGGTTTGTACTTAGAATGAATATAGCCCAGCAGCTCAAATGGAACATGGGAAAGTGATCTTTGGCAATGCTCTGAGCTTAACAGTTTCTTTAAAAAAAAAAAAAAAAAATTAAAAGATTTGGAACTGTACTCTAGTCCATTGCAAGAGTGGCAAGTGTGCTTAACCTTTAACCCTGACAATTTCTTTATTATGAATAAAATTATTGGCTTTGCTCATAAGAAAGCACCTAGAAGAAACTCTTCTGAACATACTGTCCTGATAACCACTACCCAATTCACAGTTCTAAGGCTATGACAATCCTGAAACCCCCAAATGCACAGGCTTTCAATGGCTCTAGATAACCCATAGACTACAGCCTATTATGACAAGAAGTCCTTCTTCCCAGATCTACTCTTCCCCATCCAGGCTCAACAACTCTAAACATCTGCTTACATTCAGGTAGATGCATTTTTATGGCTAGAATATTCATCTTTTGCTTGCTTCTAAAACTATCCTGGCAGGAGAAAAGATATTCTAAGTAGAAACACTTGTGCCCCTCCCTTTGGCTATAAGACTATTGGTATGGACCCCAGGGAACTAAAAATTCTCCAGTAGCGTAATCCTTTCAGAAAAGACTGGGGCCATGATGCCAGATATAGGAAACAATTCCATACAGTTCTGACAACTTGTCAGACCATCTTGCATAAAAGACTAGAGCCCAGAGAATGACAGGTCAACAATGGGCACAGTGACCTTAACCAGAGCTGCTTTGGTATGCACTCCTCTAGTCCTCTGTGTAAAGGTAAACCTCACATTAAAACAACAAAGATGAATTTGAACCTCAGTGAACCTCTTTATTTGTTCTTTCACCCTATAGCCTTGTTCAATAAATCTTTCTTTTATGTGTGAAAAGTGAGGGAGAGAGAAAGAGAGAGAAAGAGATAGAGAGAGAGAGAGAAAGAGAGAGAGAGAGAGAGAGAGAGAGAGAGAGAGAGAGAGAGAGAGAGAGAGATCAAATCTAATTGTCCTGTTTAGGGCTTAGGACTGGTGGCCATCATGCACATTTTACTTATGGCCTTTGCTCATTAGAAACAATCATGCTCGCTTCTACCTCAAGTTTAAGCCCATCCAAGAATACAATAACTGGCCGGGCTTCCAACGGGGGTGCCAGAAACCAGAGGAGCAAACTCTACCCCTTCATTAGTATTGAAAGAAAATCAAGCACTGGTTTTGGGTCCCCCAGAGAGTTGTAGGCAAGAGCAGGGCTTTCCATTTTTAAAGACTCTTGAAGATCAAGTTTAAACCATTTCCTGACCAGCTCTCCATGACTCTAGGCAGGTTCAAATCCTCTGGAAGTCTCAAATGTAGTTTCTGAATTAATAATTCCTCATAGCTTCGATGTCTTCATTGTGAGTTCAGAACAGAAGTGTTTCTTTCTTTCTTTCTTTTTTTTTTTTTTTTTTTTTCCTTTTTCTTTTGGAAATGGGAGAAGATTTCCTCAAAGGGGGCATTATGGTAGAAAGAGAAGAGCTGTAACTTTCAAAAATGCATCTGGTCGAATGAGACTAACTTCCTATGACTAATGTCCCCCAAACACTAAGCTAATGATTAAATTAAAAAATGCAAATCCCCAAGATGTCATATGCTGCTGGGCGAACTGATGGAAAGGAGCCTTGCAAACAGTCCCTACATTGTGTGGTGAGCCGAGCAGAGGTATGAATCAAAACAACAGAAAGCCATACGGTGCTAGCCAATGGTAAAAAAAAAAAAATTAAAAAATTAAAAAAAAAGAAAGAAAGAAATCTCACTCAGAGGATTGAGAAATCTCAAAGACATTCAGTGAGACTCCCCCACCCTGCAAATTCTGACAGTTCTCTGGATATCCTAAAGTGATGGAGTATTGGAAACAGAGCAATGTGTCAGGAAGCAAACCTACAGCCATCGCCCATGCAGAACTGCTCAGCAGGCAGCATGACAGGTGGCTGTCCTTAGCACACAGAGACTCAGCCACTTCTCTACATTTATCCTTTCCATATCCTAAAGAAATGGGACCAGTCCTCCAACATGGTGATGGCAGGGTACTCCAGAATGCTCAAGAGAGGCTCAGCAGGAGCCTTTTGTATCCTGACACAACAATGAAAAGTTTTGTCTGGAAAATGCATAACTAGCTTCCTCATGTCACCTTGGGATCTGGAATGGTTATGTCTTGAATTTGTGTTACATCTTGCCTTTTCACTTCAAACTACCTTGAAGCAAAGAGCTAATTGTGTTCTGTCTTCATCATTGTATTGTTAACTACATAGCAGGGGTCCTCAACCTGGAATTTAGGAATTCTGGAAGTTCAAGAATCCTGTTACATTGTATACGATTTCTTACATGTGTGGTATGGGCACTTTTGGAAAAAGGGAGCCATTGGTTTTACTTAATTTTCAAACAGATCTATTACCAAAAATTAGTTTAAAGCCACTGATCTGCCTCATATAACCAAAAAATGGTAGTCTCAGTTGCACAAAATATGACATTATGCTTTCCAGATGTGTGAAAAACTTGGAGGGAACACCATTAGAATCTGGTATTTGGGATATAGAGACACCCACTTTATAGCCCCTCCTTTTCAGAGTAGAAGAGATATGATATACATTCTTCTCTGAGGGCATATAGCTTGATCAGAACTCTGCTTGAAATAAAGACTCTTTATTGTGGTCTTATTTCTAAGTGCGATTGATGAATGAAATGCCCATACTCACCCAGAAGTAATCCTCATTACTTTACAAGCAATATTAAATTACAGGCCTTACAGGAGACATCAGAAACCAACAACTATCATTCAACACACATACATCTTTGTAGTGTATTATATGTTATTAATATAACCATACAAACTTAGAAGAGACCACAAAATCCTCCCTCCCCCTCGTGGAAATGAAGACAAAAATAAAAGCCAGGGTCACAGAGCACATCTTGTCTTAGAAGACCCTCAGCTGACCGGGGCTCTAAAGACGCATAGTCATGGGTTTGAAGCTAGTGGGAAACTGGGCCCAACGGATAGCCTGGTATTTGTTTCAGATGACACAGCTTCATGCCCTTCTTGCCATGTCCAGAGGCTGCTTTCCCCAGACAGACTGTATTGAGCATGTACGTAAGTGTGTGTCCTGGATTTCAATGCTTTCTCTCTGATAACTTATTTCGTGAAGCAGGTGTAGGTGATCTGGCCATACAATCATCTCCCAATACCCCCAAAGTAGAGATCAGAAAGTCTTCCTCTCTGGTGTAGAAGTCTATCTAGGGTGTCTGTTCCTGTTTTCCATCACCATCTAGGACTTCAGTTCACACATCGAGTCTTGGAATCTTCCCCAAAGGAAGCAAGCATTGGATGTCTCAACAGAGACCTGGCCTGATTTAGCTGCCAGGGTGTTCACCTGGGATGACAGTTTTGAAGAATGTAGGTCAATTATTTGTAGACAGTCCCTTGATTTTGCTCTCTCTGCTGTTTCTCATGACCAGATCTGGATTATACCACTGAGGCAGAAATCCCTCCTTGCATAGCATCAGGTTGCTGCCTTTTCTTCCTCCTTCCAACACTTTCAGACCCAAGCTATACATTAGGACCAGGTGAGGCAGAAGAGAATCATGTATCATGCCAGGCTTCTTGCTCACCACTAAGAAATAAAAGTGTCCTGGATCTGAGCCCTTACTTAGGATCCAAGGAGCTAAGGAATTGGATTCTCAATTTCTCTCCTGTCTCTTGGAGGGTCTGCCTATCACAGATGCTTTGCAGGCTGGTAGGTGACAACATGCACAGGGAAGTCACCATTGTCTTAGAGCTACAGCCAGGCCTTGCATCCTGTGTCATTGACGGAGATGACGTGGGAGAAAAGGACCATCTTGCTCCTGTCTTTTTCCAATTCAAATCCAGAAATTTGAAGGGCCTGCAGGATGACCCTTGGCAAGGATGGACATCTGCAGTCATCTGAGTAACTTACTACCAACCACAGGTCACCCAATCACTCTCAGACTTCTTCCTAACCACTCTTCTCAATTCATTATTCATCCAGCAGAATCAGTAGAGGGCCAGAGGGGGCCGGCTGGAACCACCAGAACAAACTAGCCCTAGGCAAAACTGGAGAGTCCAAATGGCTTGTTTGCAGTAACCTCTGCTCTTGCAGAATACTCTCTCCCTTTTCAAAACTAATTTTCTCCCTGGGGCCTTGGGCTCCCAAGCCCTTTCTGACTGAAACTACCTCATTCACACTAAAATGGCGGATGTTTTTTGCATATTCAGAGTAGGAAACACAGCTTTTTAAAAAGGGCCTTGTATATTTTTTTCCCATGGTACAATTATTATCTAAAATAACCGGTAGAGAATGTGTCAATGTCCAGTTGAGGCAGAGGGGATGTTTGGGGCTTTCTAAACACCTCTCAAATAATTCCAAGGACCCCACCCACCACTGCTAGAGGAATCTGAAGCCACAGGAAATGTTACTCTCAGGAAGCTCTCCCTCAGAGCTGCTGTACATTCCAACAATCCCCAGTTCCAGAGACAGCCGATCAGGAGTGACAGGAAACATTGGCAGCATGATCAAAAGAGCCCTGGGTTAAGCAGAGTCCACTCTACCACTCAGTCTGCCTAATATGTTGCTAACTTGGGGTCAGCGTGACTCAGTGAACAAGCATTTGGCTAGCATGGTGGAGCCCCAGATTTGATCTCCAGTGCTGTAAAATAATAGAAAATCCCAAACAAATGAAAAAATACAAAATAATGAACCTACCAGTTGATCACAGGGAAAAAAAAAAAACCCTCTTCTGAATTGGAGTTTTATTAACAGACCTACTATGATTGAAGCATTAAGAAAAGCTAAGAATGAGAAATTGAAGTGGCTTAAAGTTGGTTTTTCTTAAACATAACACTACTGTTGATTATTTGGAAATCTCACATGATGCATCCTGGCCACATTCACTTCCCAGGCCCATACCCTACCCTTGTGACAACAGAAGAAGAAAAAACAAAACAAACAAACAAAGAAACAAACCAAGTCCAATTTGTGTTGCCTATGTGCTTCACTGGAGCATGGTCTACCTCCCAGTGGCCAGCCCCTTAGTGTGTGTAGCCTGGGCTCCCATCTGAGGCCATGTTGAAGCCTGTGGTCCGTGCTGTCACCAAGGCCATGGTGATGTTCATGCCCAGCTGTGGCCAGGAGCTATACTGATGTCTGTGGTCCATATTACCTCCAAAGGCCATGGGGAAGTGTGTAGTCTATGCTGCCACCTGAAGCCACGTTAATGTCCATGGCCAGAAACCATGTGGAAGACCATGGTTTCTTGCTGTTGCTGACTATAAAGGGCAAGGAAGCTTCTTTTGCAATGGTATTGGTGACTACAGACTCACAGTTGAAAACGAGAGACAGAGAAGGATTCTATGACCTCCCCTGTCTGCCCCCCCCAACCCCCACACACAAAGAAACAGTCTAGACAAGAAGCCATTGAAGAAAACTCTTAAACACTGTGATAGGGACGCTGAAATGTAGCTTTTCACAGCTGATAGCTTCTGGCAGGAAGGAGACAAGGGAAGGACTCGGCTGTCTTTAAGGGGGCTTAAAGTTTTTAAATTATGTTTGTGTTTGTTTGATGGAGGGAGGGAGTTTGCATGCTTTGGCTAAGTGAGGAAGCCATCAAGTGATCCTCCAGCTCCTGTCCCAGAGGAGCAGGGTTAGAGACATGCACAGTATGTCTTGCTCTAACATGCACAGTATGTGACAGACAATTGGCATCTGAACTCCACTCCTCAAGATTGTTCAGCCAGTGATGCTAACCACTGAGCCACCTCTACAGTCTGGCTTGAAGTTTCAAGGAAACTACCTTGCATTATTAATTGCAAGTACTATAAATGTATATAACTTGTACTGTGAATTTTGAGTACCATGCCCATTTAATAGATAAGCAAAACTGAGGTGCAGGTTGCTTCCCTCAGAGTAATGCAAAGTAGGAATCTTACCCTAAATGGTGCAATTGTTCATGGTCTGAAAAACCACACAATCATACCCTTCAACATCAAAAGATTTTGCCAGAGAGAAATGAGACAGATTGAGTGGAGCCGAAGCCCTGAAGCATGCCGATGAGAAGGGTGGTCTAACTCTCCCCACTGAGGTTCGTGCACCAGAGGGGGATGATGGCAAGAGATCTGAGCAGAGGGGCAGAGCCCAGCCTGTCTACTCTGTGGAATTAGCTCCCTTGCTGACAGCTTAAATCTCTGAAAGCTGTGGATGGATGTCTGGGAGTGCAGCTACAAACAGAGCGGATTCTCAAGCCGGCTCCACAGCCTGTGCTCCCAGACCTGCACCCACCAGCCATTTCCAAACTAGCCCTTTCTGGATATGCGCTGTGGGGCCCAAAGTCTCGGAGGACTCTCACTTCGAGAGATGGTCTGGACCTTTTTCCCTTTGGCGTTCTCTAGACTCCATTACACACCACTCAGACACTCACAAATCTCCATAAAGAGCTCCGAGAAAGTCCCCCAGCTAATAAGCAAAGGCAAGTGTGTGGTCATGGCTTGTGCATGTTCATGGGCCTCTGCCAGAGAAGGACAGACAGACACAGGACTTACTTAAATAGCCTGGAAGCTGGTTTAAAGCTTCTAATTTAGATAAATGCAGATGCTACAGTGGTGTTTGGGAGGCTCTCGGTATCTTAAAATCGGTGTTTTAGACTCATCTAACTTTTGCAGTTCTGCTTTTTTGTCCCCTTCTGGTTACAGTCTGGCATAAACGTGTCAGTTTGTTATGTGGGCGGGTAATGGTATGCTTTTAATTACGGAGGTAGAGACTAAATGAAACCACATCAAGTGGCTAGTGTTTCTTTAATTTCAGATTGCGCGTCCCGGACCCCAAGCACAAGAAGTTGGGCTACATCACGGTTCCCCTTTAATGGTTATGGCTGAGAACTCCATCTCGTGACCAGCTTCATAATTGATTAAACACAACTGTGGACTCCCAAGATCAGGAAGTGCAATTTTGCCGGTGTCGGTTCAAGTCTAAAATACCTCCAGGGTAATTACAGGCTGCGAAACTACGCAGAGGCTTTGAAGTAGGGGAAGAAAAGCTTAGAGCACCCAGAGGATCTGCCTGTTCCTTTGTCCTTCATGGCAAAATCTTGAAAGCCTTTGGGTAAGATGCCTGTGTCTAGGGAAAGGGGCGGGCCCCTGGAACTGGGGCCCCTCTCTGGCTGCAGATGTACAAAGCAGGGTCATATCCCCACCACAGCAAGCTGCAAGGGTCACCACGGCACCCTCTATGGAAGGTCATCTTTTCCCGATTGCTCCAGATCTCATGCAGCTCTCATTCCCTTTGCTTTGGGACAGAGTGCCCAGCTGGCTGCCACTTCAGTTGTCCACTCCACTCAAGGCAGAAAGATGGGCACTCCGCCTGTTCGTCTAAATTATTTACCTCCACGGCAATTATCAAATGCTACAAGCCACACTCTAAAGGCCTCTTTGCAGCTCACACAGCGAGGATAGAAACCTCATTCAGTAGTGGAGAGAGTGAGAGACTGTTTCTTGTTTTTTAATTAATAATAGGTTAGAAATAAAAACCATGATTAGGGGCAGTCCATAATGGGAATGCAAGACCTGTGCTGCTAAGAGGCCCATGGCAAGAAATGTTAATGAATGGAATTGAGAGTTCCTCGTAGTCAACCTAGAGACAACTAATGGTCTCCAAGTGGAAACGTGAAGAGTTATTAAATGCTGTATATTTATTGCACTAATAACCAAATTGCCAGAGGTGAGGAGAGATGCAAATATGGGTCCAAGTCCTGGTGAACCATTGGCTGTAGAAATGTAAGAGATTCACCAGGGGCAAGTTACTGCACACAAACATTTGCCAATGCCACTGTGATGGATAGCTCATGGATTAGGACCGTCACTGCTCCAATCCTGTGAATACCCGTTTCAGCAGAGGACAGAATCATAACTTAATATTTTACTGGAACTTGGAGAGAGATGAGGGTAATATTTCTGACAGCTACCATTTTACATAGTCTGGCATTTTGGTTTTTTTTAGACATATAAAGCTTTTCTCATGGCCCACGATTGCTGGCTCTCTCCCAGGTGGAGGTAAAACCTCCATAAGTCCTGGCATGTAGAACAGAGCACTTTCTAGTGCAGAAGACCCCTAATCCCAGGTGATACTGTAAAGATCTTCTCGTTGAGCTTCATGTGCCTAGTCCTACAGCAACCTGACATGCCATGGTAGGTTGATATCCATGGAAGGCTCCCCTTCTCTGAGGAGAAAAGTGGGGAGAGGAGGATAGAAGAAAGGACTGAGGGAAGAGGAGGGGGACCTGCCATCTAGATATTAATTAATTAATTAGCTAATTAATTAATGTTAAAAATGACTGGCCAGGTTGCGGGGCTATGGTGGTGCATGCCTTCAATACCAGTACTCAGGAGGCAGAGGCAGGCAGATCTCAGAGTTTGAACCCAGCCTGGTCTACACAGTGAGTTCTCTGGAGCCAGGGCTACAGAGAGAAACCATGTCTCCAAAAAGCAGATAGATAGATAGATAGATAGATAGACAGACAGATAGATAGATGACAGACAAAAGACTTCCCAGGAAGAACTGACTTGACTGGTAGCAGATCACATTGATCAAAGCAAGTGCATCATGAGATACAGATCATTTTCCTGTTGGGTCAAACTGGCAAAGTTGTTGGCCCCTTGGAACCATAACTTACTGACCTGCAAAATACTGATGCCTGCCTTTTATGATCAGCCAAAAAGTCACATAAAATTATTTTAGAAGGGTCTAATACAGTGGGGACTAGTCAAGGATTTGGGTGCTTTCTGGAGGATCAGTGCATGCCTATGTCTTCTCAGAGCAGTGGGAAAATCAGGATGAGAAGGGGAGGGTAAGTTAGGTCCAGAGTTCTAAGAAAGCAGGAAACATATTTCTGGGTCTATTAGTAATTAACTAAGGCCTCCTAGAAAGAACTTAAATTCCCAGAAACCTCCCAACTCTCCAACCATGGGAAAGGCTGCCTGGGATAGTTCTCCAGAACAGTGGCTATCTCTGCCTGTTGGCAGCCAAGGGCCTGGTGCTGCACCAAAGTGACATAAAAAGCTATCACAGCATCTGAGCTGAGTAGTAACAACATCCCACAATGTATTAGCACTGCGTATGTAACTATTCTAAATACCCACGGTTGTACTGTCATCCTGAGATAAATTCATAAAATCTTCCTGCAGTAATCTTTCAATCATGTGCGGAGAGACGGGCATCTTCCCTGGACTCACACAAGCAGTACCACTGTGAGGATTTGCTGTGTGATGTCACCACGTGAGGTCCTATGAGAAAGATACACAGAGGATGCAGAGGGTCCTCCCAGCCCACAGCAGAGAGAAACCTCTCATTGTTTGAGAGCAACTGAACAACAGCAAGACACAAAGAAGTACCTAACTCTGGTATCACTGGTGAGGAAAACTGACAGCAGCAGAGGATGCACAGGAAGCAGGATTTGCTCACAGGGTAAAGGAAGGCTCCAAATCACACCAGCCAATGCAGTGTAGGAGATGGCTTATTGAAACGGTAAGCAGACAGTAGTGAAGCAATACTCTTCTGTTCTCATGGACAGCCCCCTCCCCCCCATGTCACTTCTGCCTTCAAAAGCCCTACATGAAGTGAAGATGGAGAGATTTTTCTTGGAAAATAATTATAAATAATATAATTATCATTTAAAGCTACCAGCACTTGAAAGAAATTAGAAATTTCCCAACTGCAGGATTCTTAGAGAGAGTCTAGACTAAATCACTTCTTTACTAATAAGGAAGCGAAGGCATGGAGTTAGCCAACTCCTGCTGCAGGAGTCAAGGTAGAGACCACATCTCTCTAAACATAATGGTCTCTGTGTTGTCCTGTGCAAAATCTAGAAAGGCAAGGATTGCTTTCATTCTCCTTTTAAAATAATATTTTTGAGAAGCTGTACATTGACAGTGCGTCCATACCACTTCCATCCCTCTCTCCCCAAAACTAATTATATCTTCTTTAATTGTTATCGCTATTTAAATATAGGTGTGTTTTATTCATTGGTTGGAGTTTTGTTTGTTTGTTTGCTTGCTTGTTTTGTGTATGTTTCGAGATAGTGTATCTGTGTGTAGCCTATGCTGGTCTCTTGATTTTAGCCTGAGCCTACCTAACGCTGAGAATATAGGTGTTGGTCACCACCCTTGACTATAAATACAAGATTGTAAGTCCTAAAGATAGAATGTTTCAACCCTCTAGTGCAAAGGTCATCAGACTATGGCCTGCAGGACAAATCATGCTTATTGTTCGTTTTGGTAATTAGGTTTTATTGGGACACGTTTATAACTACTGATTTGTGCTGGCAGAACTGAGTAACTGTGGCCAACAAGGACCACCAAGCCCATAATCACTATGTCTACGGGCTCTGCCACAGACTGGTAGGAGGTCAGCATTCCTGAGTACACAACCTTCTGTCCATGGGGCTGGGTCTGTAACTCATGCAGCTATTTAAATGCCTTGTGAAGTAGTAGGAAAAATAAAAATTGATGTGATCGGTGAGTTGATTACATTAAGATGACAGTTGACCCTGCATTCTCAAGGACAACATCTCCAGGGAAAGGATGCCTCCCTCCCCACATAGGCTATTGGTTACTCTTTCTTTCATTAGAGCCCTCAAAAGTACTGTGTAAGTCAGCTTTTGATAGCTGTAACAAACACCTAAAACCATCAACCTATAAAAACAATATTATTCTGGCTTACAGTTTATATGCATCAGTCCATGTCACACAGATCCACTGATTTGGAGCCTGTGGTGGGTAGAGCAGCCTGGTGCAAGGGGAGACAATGTAACTAAATAACTGCTTACCACATAGCAGCAAAGAGCAAGAGAGAAGAGGATGGACCATGACCAACCCTCACTTTAAAAGCATGCCAACAGCAGTAAGACTTCCCACTAGGTGCCACTTCTCACAGTCCAATCCAGGGACCAAGAGACTGAGCTTTCAAAATGTGGGCCTTCTGTTTCTTCCGTCTCAATTCCAACCAACTTCACTGCTCCCTTCCTTGCTCATTCTGCTTTTCTCCTAGTCATTCATGAAATAAAACTTAAACAGATACATAAATGTGCCAAGGTCCCTTACTTCAGTACTGCCAGACCCTGGAATTCTATTCTCACTCGTAGAATAGTTATACATACTTAGCAAGGACTGTCTATAAAGTTAATTGTCCTAACAAGAAAAACAAATAACCCTCACCGTTTAGGAATGAGATCCACCAAATCACACAAATCCAAGAGTTTACAGTTCAGATCACTGAACATTCAGTCTGCACAAGAACAGATCACGTCAGAGCATGCCTAAATGCTGTTATTTTTCCAGCAGATAAATATGACACTGCATTGAGAAATTATTGCATTAATGAGGTTGGTCAATGGGTAAGCTCAGGAGCTGGGCAAAACCAAGCCACCTGCAGATATTGTTGTGGTTTGATTGCTAATAAGGAATATTTTACTTGTCAAACCTAGAATACTTCTCTTCTCCATTTATAAAAGAGAGTATTCCATGCTTGTCTTGAAAATAATATCATCATCAGAATTAGTCATGTATGCAGTATAACATATATAAAATATAAATCATATTATGTTCCTTATAGTCACAGATTTAAAGTAGAAATAATGAACATTTTGTCAGAAGACCAACCACTGCCTACATCTGGCTGAGACTCTGCTTTCAAAGGAAGCCTGGCATCGCCCAGCTCCCCAGCACCTCCAAAGATGAGGTCAAACAAGGCCTGGCAGCCTTAAGTGAGTCTCAGGTGGGATCTGCTCTCACACCCTCAGCAACCCTCTAACAAGACAGAACACAATGGTGAGTGGGAAGCTGACACTCTAAAAGGGAGAGGGTAAGAAAATATCCTGCAGTCTCAGCCAGAAGGGCTCCTTGGAGACCCACGCCTACAGCGGCAAGCAGGGAAAGCCAACTCCTCTCAGCAACACTGATAAACTAAACTGCAGTGTGCACAGCTGCTCTCCTGAAAGTCATGATGAGACCTGGCCGACTGCTGCTCTCAAGACTCAGCCACAGAGGTTCCAGCCCTCAGAGGTGTTGGTCATCTGGCTAAGTCGAGGTGGCAGATTCACTGGTAGATGATGCAGGTAGCCACCGATCTCTGGAACACCTAAATACCGAAAAAATTCAAGTATTCATATATTTCCAATGCTAGGCAGTTGAGTAAAGCAAGTTCTGAAGATGATGGAAATGACCTTTGAAGAAGCCCAGAATCATTTGCACATGCCCGGTTCCAGTGTTTCCCCAGAGCTGAGTACTATTGAGTAGATACATCTAGAAGATCATAGGATTCTTCATCTGGACTGTTTATCAGAAACTTTATCAAATTTTTTTTGGAGAAAAACAAGTCTTTCTCTATGAACAGTAGATTTGCCTTGTGGGATAAATCCAGAGGTTTCAGAAACATGCCTAGCTCACGAGGTAAGTACTCTGCTGAGGATCATCACACAGGATTCAAATGAGGTGAGGCCAGAGGCATGAGTCTACTTTTCTTGGTGGTCTCCTGACCTGTTTCTGAAGATGGTAGGAAAGGACATGCCCTCCATGGCACCTTCAGCAGTGTCTGTAAACGCAAAACACCAAAAAACCACATTGGGATATCAATGGACCGGAGCAAATACTACTTCTAAGATTGTTCAATGCCAAGTACACGTCTCAAACAGCAGGCCAGAGGTGAACGCACACGTATGTATGGGTCAACATACTTCTCCAAAGGCCTTGGTTTTTTTCATTAGAGGTCACAAAGTCACAGCCTGAGGGGACAAATCCAGCCTGTCGAACTACCATCTGTCTTATAAATAAAGCTTTATTGCAGCACGGCCACAGACACACCCCTTTGTTTATCTATGGACCTCCACTGTTTTCACCCCACAAAGGCACAGCACTGAGCAACTGCCACAGAGAATCCATTGCCAGAAACGTCTAAAATATTTACTCCTGACTCTTTATAGGAGAAACTTAACAACACCTGTCCTTTCCTTTCTGGTTGTGTCTGCTTTAGAGACTAATTAAAACAGGAAGTTATAATGAATCGTCTTCTTTCTCTAGTCTTCCTCAGTAGCATTTGAATCTTTTTGTTCCTAACAAGAGATGGTGGCATGGAACGTGCTGTATAACTGCATCCATTTCCTAGCACTGTGGTAATAAACTCTCGTAAACAGGAGACTTACGGCTCAGTTTCAGAAGCTACAAGTCCATCCATAGCCAGCATGTTGGCAATGTGGCTAGTTACTCTCCTATGTCACTGGGATAAAAAATGCCTAACAAGAGCAACCTAGAGGAAGAGAGGTTTCCTTCAGCTCCCAGTTCAAAGGGACACAGTTCCTGGTTGTGGGGAAGACGTGGCAACTGTGTTGCAAGGACAAAGGCTTGTGTACAGATGATTACATCTCTGCAGGGATCAGGGAACTTATGCTAGAACAGGCTGGAGTAACCCTCAAGATCTACCCCCTACAATGGCCACTTCATCTAGCTGAATCTCACCCCCTAAAGGTGGCAAAGCCTCTGAAAATCGTGCCACCAGCTGGGGATCGAGTGTTCCACACTCATGAAGCTGTAGGGGATATTTCATTTAAACCATAGTGTAGAGTCCTTCTCTATCTGAAGCTCTTGGAAGAATTTCAGTTGCCTCTTTCAGCTTCGGATAGCCAGACATCCTTGATGCTTTATGTCCTGTAGACTCAGCACTCCAACTGTCTACTCTATCTTCATTTATCTCCTATGTCAGTGTCTCTGGATCCAAACTTCACTCCTGTAAAGACACCAATTACTCTGGGCCTTGTTTGTTATCTCTGATTCTCTATGACTTCACCTTAACTAAATCATGTCTTCAAAGACCCTGCCTGCAATTAAGGTTATACCCACAGGTTCTGAATAGACTTGAATTGTGGTGGTCTGGGTGGGGGGTAAGGGGACAAGTGGAGGGTAGGGGTACTATTTAACCCTAGGCAATTCATTACTTGGTACTAACTATATGTCATTTCTTTGCCCACCATGATATATTCTGATTAGTTTTCAAGCCAATTTACTCCCTTTCCCTCCACAGCAGTCTTGGGGCATTGTCAGTTCCACCCCCACAGAAGTCTTGTGTTGTCAGCCTGCTTCCCCCTACACACACAGCAGTCCTGGGTGTTGTCAGTCTGTCCTGTCTATTCATGCTTGCTTTCCTCTACTTTGGAACGTTTCTCTTTCCAGACATGCCATGTCCCCTAAAGCATCCGTGTCTGGGGCTCTCATCCTTAGCATCCCTTCTTTATTTTCCATATTTTTACCATGCTGGGCTTTCTAGCCTCACTGGCTTCTTTGGTTTATCTTGTGGACAAGACACAAAAACCTAGTGTATTCTTGGTATGAACCCAGGCACCGTCTAACAAAGAACAGCAAAGCTGAGACAATTCTCCACTGTTCTCTCCCTTCCTGTGATTTTATGGTCATAATTATTTATTTTGCATTTTAATAGCGCTTGCCTTTGTGTAGTGTTATGAAGGAGTCATGAATGTTAAAGGAAATTCCCGTCTACCAACAGACAGCCTCAACCCCACCACTGACAGGTAAGGCAGAGGACAGCCAGGTCAGCTGCAATTTTACACAAACAACAGGTAATTTTGTAGTGTAACTGTATTGTACGCAGTATTTATGACATATTTATGCTAAAAATATTTACTGTTTATCTGAAATTCAGAATAATGTGTGTCGCATAGTTTTATTTGCTAAGTCATAAACAATGGTCATTTGCTACTTAGAGGTACAAAGGATTTCACTAACTACCAAAAGACATCCACCTTCCTTCTACTGTCGGTAGCTCTGAAGAGTTGGCTTTGAAGGCCAGTTGCTAGTAAATAACACTGAGGCCTCTATCTTTCTTTCTTCCTGCATCAGAGGAGATTTCTCTAAAAATTCTAGAAGTTTTTAGCCTTGATACTAGTCAAGAGATTCTCAACATTCAGTAGTCACATAGTTTTGAACCCATCATCCCATCTGTCCCTCTGCACTTTGGCAGATTCATAGGCAGACAGGAATAAATCGGGCTGTAGTGAGGAGCAAATTTCATAGAAAAGAGTAGCAGTTTGCATATAGTAATCAGAAAATACAGTTCCACGGCTTACAGTTATCACTGGCCATTGCAACTGACTGCATGGGTCAGGGGTACATTCTGCCAGGACAACAGACTGTAGATGGGAATCCGGTGTAGACTTTTCAGGTAAAATTATACCTTATCAAGACAAAGCTGAAACAACATGTTTACTGAATGATTTAAGTATGTGTCCCACCATATTCCACAAATAAATATTTTAATCTAAAGTCTGTGCTGACCACTGATGATAAATCTATAAATCTACCACCAAGAAAGATAATCAATGGCATGGTGCATCCTAACCCAGAGCTTCTAGTCAGTGAGCACACAGGTATGTTTTATATGGGTCATGGGTGTGGCCTTGGAAAAATAGGCAAGACCAGAGGCCTGGACCAGTTCCACAGCCACAGACAGCTCATTAATTACTAACAGACTCATATATGTGGAAAGCACTATTGTAGCCTCCAGGGTAAGCTCATGTCTTTGCTGCTTTGGTTCTAAAAATCCACTTTTGATGAGGACAAGGAGTCTAAAATGAATCATAACAAATGAAGCCTTTAGTGATGTGCAACTGAAGACCTTCTTCCAGGTACAGCCTATGATGAGCAGAGTGGAGTGTAAATGAAACCAGATGGGAGCAAACCTTGCTCAATATATGTCTAACTGGAGGATCCAGCCAGGCTCTTCTCATCGGTACAGACTTAAGATTGAGGGCCAGAGGAAAAGTGGCACCGAGATGGCCAGAACTCTGTCCTTTGAAAGGAGACTTGCTTTTCCAACAAGCACAAGTTCCTGTTTCAGTGAACAAGGTGAGATCCAGGTGGGCCCGGGCTGGCAGTGTGTGGGCAATGTGGGTGGTGGATATTTACTGTCTCCCAGGCTCTAATCTCCTGAACAATAGACAGTAATCAGGCATGCCAATGTAATGCTGTTGGTTGAGGGAGCAAAGCATAGGTTTAAGGCTCAAACAATTCTTCAGATAAAACCCAACATGAAAGCTGCCTCTCTACTTTGGACAGAGTCACTTAAAGTCTTTGAGCCTCATCTCTGCCATGGAAAGTAGAGATAATAGCACCTTTCTTGCTGGAATGTTAGAGGGATTTATGGAGTTAACATTAAAAAGGGAAAGTTAACATCATCCTGCCTGTCAGAGGGAATGGAGTGATGGCTTCCTGCTCCTCCTCACTGGCCCACTGTCTCTGGAAGCTCTTTTGCCCTCTTCCATGAGTTCAACTTTAAACACTGCATGGACACACACAAACACAGCACACCATACACACTCTCACTCTCACACACACGTACACACATAGAACCCCCCCCACACACATACACTACACACATACTCTTTCTTACACACCATGCACCACACACCACACACAAACACACTCTCTCTCTCTGTCTCTCTCTCTGTCTCTGTCTCTCTCTCTCTCTCTCTCTCTCTCTCTCTCTCTCTCTCTCTCTCTCTCTCTCTCTCTCTCACACACACACACACACACACACCATTCCCCCAGTGATTTGTGTTGGTAGTTTCCCTTTTCTATATTCCCGAAGCAATGAAAATTTTCTGTCCTGGGTACTAACAATTTAAATAGTAATAAAATAATCACTCATAATCTTCTGTAAATCTCATATATCCAGTGTCTCTTCTAACGTTACATCTGTGTGGTCTCACCTAATTATCCCCTGAAAGACACAGGCTTTACTTCTTATTTGTCTCCATGCTCCAAGAGGCAGAACCACATGTTTAAAAAAAAAGTTGATGAAGAAATGAATAAATGGATAAATCTCAAGAGATAATCTTCCATAAAGAGTGAGATGTAGTTAAGAAGCAATCTTAGTGGTTTCAAGGCTCCCCACGAAGTCTTTAGGAGACAGTAGTCTGATTATTTTAATGCTGTGCCCTTGTTCCTTACATATTTAATCTCCATAGACTCTGTTGAGGCTAGATGCCTTGACAGTGGAGTTATGGAAGAGACACTCTTTCTCTCAGGAAGGCATCACCTGGGAACGAGGTAACAGAGAGCCTATTGGGAAAGGAGCCTCAGGTGAAAGATGGAGGCAAGAGATGCCTGAGCTTCCAGAACTGAATTCTGAGTCTAGACGAGCTGGGACATAGCTTCCTGGCACTCATGAACTTGGAGCATCAGTGAGTCATGTCAGAGGATCCCAACAAGGTTCTGAGTGTGGGAATAAAGCTCTCCTTTCTCTGCACCTGCCCAGGAGATGACATATTCCAAGATGGCTAGATCCTAAGCAACAGAAGGAAATAGAACTTTTAATAGGGCCCAATGGCTAATTGTTTCTTCATATGGAAAATGGGACTAAAATCAGAGCCTCTACCAGGTCTCCATGAGAATTCAAGTGCAAAGGACTCTGTCTCCTTGTGGTACCACAATCTGTCCCAGAGGTGGACAAGACATTATTAGTAAAACACACCCTCAATTGGAAGGTAGCACTGATTAAAAAGAATGTACTAAAAAAGGCACATTTTTTAGAAAGAATAAGGAAAATATTCTAACTGTGCAATAGATTATAAGACTCATACTGACCAATAGGTTACAAGAAGTGTGCTGACCATAAGTACCTAAATTGCTTGGAAATATTTTCTAGATACAGATTCATTCTCTCTCTCTCTCTCTCTCTCTCTCTCTCTCTCTCTCTCTCTCTCTCTCTCTCCCTTCCTCCCTCCCTCCCTTCCTCGCTCCCTTCCTCCTCTCTCTCTTTCTCATTTTTTTGAGATAGTGTTTTTCTATGTAGCCCTAGCTATCCTAGAACTTGCTCTGTAGACCAGGCTAGCCTCAAACTCACAAAGATCATCAGGTCTCTTCCTTGGGAATGCTGGGATCAACGATGTGCTCACGGTCACCTAACTAATTTCTTTAGAATTTAAACCCAAACCCAAGTTCTTAGAAGTCAGAGGCTCTGTACCATTTCAACCTGCTGAAAAGGTCCTATACCAGAAAGAAGACAAGGACCTTTGAGCCCAAGCACACGCATTCCGTATTTGGAAACCCAAGAGCAAATCACTCTTCTCAGGAAACATGTTCATTGTCTGAGCAGAATTGTGTTCTTTTGGAATTAAAGCTGTGAGTGGGAGTGCTTGCATCCTGGAATAGAGGCTTTTTCCCCTTGCCTCCATCCCATGTTCCTTGGCTACGTGCTATTATGTGATATTCAGGACTGTCAAACCTTCTGGAGCCATAGGCATCCTTCAGACAACCAATCTCGATATGCATTATCAAAATTAGATCTTTTCTCTGCAGATGACAATTATGTATTATATGGTTACATGCTTATGAGTCTGTGACACCGTATTGTTAGGCTCAGGGTATTGACTTTTAACAATATGTTACCTTATTATATCTGGTGTCACATTCTGCCTGGATTGCCGCAGCATTTGTCCCCACTCAGGCAGCAATTAGTTCCTTGGTAAGTGTCAAACAGGGTTGGGGAGGGGGAGGGAATTGGGTGAAAGGTAACTTGCAATTTTTTTTTTTTTTTTTTTTTTTTTTTTACAGCTGTCACTTACTATCTTGTTTCTTCTTCACAAAAGAAATTCAACTTTCCTGGAAAACTCCAAGTTGTGTGTTCATCAATAACATTGCTTCTGAGCAGAGCGGTGACTTCAGTAGGAAGTTCAAATATTTCAAAGATCTTGAATACTACCTCACAGTCACAAGGCAGACAGACAGACAGACAGACACACACATACACACACACACACACACACAGAGAGAGAGAGAGAGAGAGAGAGAGAGAGAGAGAGAGAACAAGAAATCCCTGTATTCATTTCTATAAACACAAGCTCAATGCAGTTTGAACTCGTAAACATGCTAAAAAGAGCTAGAGGTAGCCTGTTACTTTGTCATATATTTTTATAGGCCTTTCTGAATGGTTTCAGACTTGACATAGTAACTGCCTGTTACTAGAAATAAACTGTAAGTCAATTCCATGCTGCCATAATTCACTGCTCAGGGTTGTTCACAAAGATTTAGTGATGCCCATGATGGACAGCGAGCCTCTTGATGTTTTCATTTTCACCTCGTGTTTTTGTCATGCCTCCGGCTCTCTGACCTCAAGAAACCCGGAAGGAGAAAGCGTTTCCAAGGAGCTGCTGTCCCCAACCAGTCAGGAAAAGACTGGTCCTTGCCAGAAAGCAAATGAAACATTCTCTCCTTGTCTCTTTGGGTCTGACCGCCTCCTTTATTTTATTTCTAGGGGTTGACAATTCTTGCTCCTATAGAATGACCTGTTTCTGTGAGAATAAATTACACCAAGGTCACACATAGCACCCAGCAGGAATTAGGTGCCTGCAAAGTAGCAGTACCTCATCTCCTTGGCTGGCATTTTCTCTTGGCTCAAGGCTTTGGCTGCATCTCCACCATGTCACGCACCCAGATGGAAAGTGAAAAATCCATTCAGCCATCTGGCTGTTTCTGTCTACACAGTACCATGCATCTGGAGCCATCTGGGAGAAGGACTGGATTTTGTCACTTGCTGCCTGGTATTTGGTGTGGTGTAGATGCAGCCCTGTAGAGGACAGAAGAACTTAATAGTAACCCGCCCCGTGTGAGAGGCTAAAAGGAAGAGTCTCAGATAATGAGGCTTAGTATATCATTCTGGAAAACAAATGAAAATAGTGAATTTCAGGATAATAAAGCAGTTGGGAATACCGAGGGAGACAACATTGTTTATTAAACAGAGCGAACTCTGAGAGCTGAATCCCGAAATTATTTGTCAACTTATTTTGTCTCAGACAGTTAACAAAATATTCCCTGGGGGGAATGTTTTTTAACAATTCTTTTCTAGAGTTGGACGTTACGCTAAAAGAGATCTCAAATAGACTCCTATGCTGAAAAGTATGGCGGAGCTTGGAAAAGTATGGCTTCTAAGCTTTGATTGGATACCCTCCCTATTTCTCAGAGTTTGTCATAAAATAAATAATGACAAAAATTTATAACACTTCCCAAAGATGATGTTCAATGTAAGAGTATCCCATTAGAGAGTCACACCCTCTCAGCAATAATAAGACCTTAGTGCTGGTAAGATGGACATGTGGGTGTGAATGGGATCCGAATCCTGCCAAAACGGGAATGGAAATTATACAAAGGAGAGTTTCCCTGACATTGTAATTAAACATATGGGTATTCTGGGGGTCCTTCTTTCTTTCCAGCTCAACTCTGAGACTTGTCTCAAGCAGGCACTGGCAGATTTGGGTTTGCTTCAATCTCTGACAAGACGCAAACTTTCATCCCATGAACAGAGACGTATGATGGAAAACTAGTTAACAAAGAATAGCTCACATCTAAAAGAATCAAGATTAAAATCTTTGACCTAGGGAAGAAGCAGGGCAGAGGATAAGCTGGAAGATCAATGTACGGTTTCCCAGGACTTGAGCCCAACCTTTACTCCTGAGTCTGACCTGCCGGGAAAGAACGGAGTGCTCTAGGACCCAGAGGGAAACTGAGGTCAGTACAGGTGGGTTCAAAAGAGAAAGGAATCCTGCATCTCCACCCACACAAACAGGAATCTCACGGCACATTTAAATGCTGTGCTCACATTTTATGAATCAGACTCTTAGTTTTAATTGCTTCTTTTACTATGGGCCAATTAAGGATGGGTCTGGAGGGCAGGGATCATTCCCACAGTCTCTGAGTTTGAGAGGTGGGGCTGGTTTAGCCTAAGGCACCCATTCACACTTCTATTAAAAAAAGGAAAAAAAAAGCTAAAGCACGCCATTAAACACCTCCAGGGGCAGGAGGGAATGCCGGCCTTATAAGGCTGAAAGCAAATAACTAAAGACTAAAAGTTTCCCTTTGGCCCCATCTTCTGCTTCCAAATAAACCAACATTGCTCCTTGTCTGATTCCTGCAAAGCTAAATGCAGTAGAGCCAAACGCTGTGTCCTGAGAAACTGCCAGTAGATTGGAGACTCCTCTGAGAGGGCCACTCCTTTTATCTCTAATTGATCCTTCCATCTTCATACCATACTAGGGCGAAGGATTGAGAGTTATAAAAATATATACACATCCATATGGATATATTATGCGGACATATAATTCACATCTTGGTTTTTACAGAACAAGTCCAGAACTGTATATCGCTGAAGTACGTACCTGAGGAAAGTAGAAATGGAAGATCTGTTTTTAACCTATCCATTATATCTGACATCCTTTGACATACGTATGAACTATTTCTCCCTGCTTTGTTTTCGCATAAGAACACAGAAATCCATGGAATGTATACAAATGCTACACTTTGCCAAGCATTTTCGAAGCTTTTAAAATCAGCCCTAGACCCAACCATCAGACTGAGTGGGACAGTCATCTGCACCTCACACTTCAGAGACAAACACGTCTAAATGTTAATTTTGCTGAGCCAGCGGGGGGTGGTGAGAGGGTCAAGCTAAAGAGTACATGCACCAAGCAATAGCAAATAGCATTTCTCGCTTACAGGTCACTGGTTCAAATCCCACTCCAGTCTGCAGGACCCCATAGCCGTGACCATTTAGTTGCTTGGGGATCTGGTGAATTGAGTTGCTATGGGAAGTCTAGTAACTATCCCAGCTGGACATCTAATCAGAGCAAACAGATTGTTCCAAACTCACCCCTGGTCCCCACCCCCAGCTTCCTTCCCTTCCCCCATCCTGTCTTGGAAATGTAACTTTAACCCAGAAACCCCAAGAGACTGGATCTAGAGCAGAAACCCTCCCCTCCCATTTACAGAAGTATAAGTTATCAAGGTATGGAAACAGACAGGCACACTCACACTGACATACATGAGTCATGTTCCCCAGTCACTGTCTATAGTCTCACATATTCTCTGCTGTGAAATTACTACCTTTTCTTGACACCAGATTTGATAGCATTTTTCCCCCTCGGGTATACATATCATATCACTCTTTGGATAACCAACCAATTTTATAATATATAAAAGTGCTTTTCTAACTTAGGCTACAATTAAAACATCCTCATTTTCCTAATGAAGGAAGGAAGCATCCAAATAAAAGTAAAACTATTTATTAGATTTTTGTTCCTGCTCCATTGAAATAAAATAGAGAAGCAGCTTGGCAGTTTCCACAGGGCCCCAGCATGTGCTCATTAACTCTTTGCCAGGTACAAAGGTGCCCTAACAGCTCTGTTTTAATTCCATGATCTGGCCCATAATCCAGTGCTAAACAATAATTAGTATTGACTTGTTAAACAGTAGTTGAAGGCTTCTTTTAAGCACCTCAAATATGCTTTAAGTTCCACAGACGAATCAAAGGGATAGGCAGGCATAGTGAGGAAAAGAAGGAGAGGCATGAAGGCATTTGTAGTGTTTTTACTGTGAAGAACAGAACGGATTGTCCTCAAGCCTGGTCACTTTGCGTGAATTCGTGCATTATTTCCAGACCCACACAGGCTCTTTATTTCACCCCATGCCTGCTCATTGTTGGAGGAAGCCTTACAGTCCTTAATAGCTTGCCCCTACCCCACAATCCTTTTTACCTCGTCAGACTGACCAAATGCAGGACAATTTTCTCCGCTCCCCCCCAATCCTTATAATGTGGCTTAAGTTCTTTCCTGCTAATGGCTCTTTTCATCCTATGCAGCAAGTTTCATTTAAAATTGGCAATGAATAAGGATGCCTGACACTGGGCTTTCTGTGGTATCGTTTATTGTCCAATTATGTATTTGGATAAACAAAAGGGGACACTGACCACACTTGCTAAAGAAGAGCTGCTGAATGTACCCATCTGGCCAGGGGAAACAGGAGGTTCCAAACCCGGGATGTGCTGGCTGGAGAAAAAAGGCTTGCTCTCAGCTCGCCTGCTGCACACTTCCCTCCTACAACTATGTGTGTGTTTGCCTCCTGGTACACCACTACCTGTAGAGAGGGAAGCATGAGATGTGGGAGGTGCCAAAAGAACAGTCTGAGGAATTTTTCATTGTTCAATTCCCTCTATAGAGGTCCAGGATTTAGATACTTGGATATCTGTGTCTCAAAATTGCAGGAACATAGGCATAGGTCATATTTCCTGTACAGGTGACAATGTTTCAGTTTTGCAACCCCAAACCAAGTCAAGTAAAGGCTACCAAACGGTCTTTCCCTTGCTCTCTCCTCCCTGTTTCCCTCCCCCTCTTCCTTCATGCAATCAGTTTAATACTTCTGAACATACTTTAGTCAAATAAGATATGGTCTTATCCTTCAAATAGCCCTACCTTCCATTGCAAGGAA
Organism: Arvicanthis niloticus; assembly: GCF_011762505.2. Lineage (NCBI taxonomy): Eukaryota > Metazoa > Chordata > Mammalia > Rodentia > Muridae > Arvicanthis > Arvicanthis niloticus. The sequence continues at coordinate 18,396,334 of NC_047664.1, forward strand.
CAATCCATGAATCCAAAATTCAAAAAGCAATTCCAGAGTGTCATTAATTAATAAGTACAGGGGTTAGGAGAGAAGGCACTGCAGTCGGGAGAGCCGGTCAGATCGTGCTCCTAGAAGATGTGAATGTGTGCTAGGGCTTGAAGTGGAAGGAAGGTCATTATTTTTTTAACAGAAGAGAACTCAGAAAGCTGAAGTGGGAAGATTACTTAAGGCTAAGAGTTCAAGGCCAGCAGACTAGCCCAGAAACAGAGGAAATCATGTCTCCAATGAATAAGAGAAAAAAGAATAGAGAAAAATGACCACAGCAGACATGGAAAGTGCCACAAAGGCTCAGAAGCCAGAACACACACATCACCTTTCCAAACCACACACACAGGAAAGCACACTAATGAAGATTCAACCCTTCTTTCCTCTCCCACTAAAACTCCGGTTGGACGAGGTAGGAAGATCTGATGGAAGCAGCACTAGATAGTGGAACCTTTATGTCATCTTTTTAAGGAGTTACAAGGGATGGGATTGTAGGAACTTGAGGGCCTGGACAGATAGAAGCAAGGTTTAAGAGAAAGAATAAATATGTAGCACTTGTGGGTGGCCAGGGGCCATTGGAAACACTCATCATGGAGATAATCACAGAGGAAGAAGAGTAAGCAGGGAAGTGAGGAAGTAATGAGTTCAATTTACATTCAATTTCATAGTGCTTCAGAAAGCTATGGAATGGCCAGGAAACAGTTATGTGTAGACAACTGGTACTCAGATTGGAGACCAAATGGAAGCGTTGCCTTAGGTGCCATCAGTAGAATTGTGGAGTCAACAGGATCTCTCACAAGAAATGACAAGCATTAAACTTGGGACACTCCATTTATGGAACAGAAAAGGCATTTAGTTATTAGGACCCATTCTATATAGAAGCCTCCTGACAAACTATAAAACTCATGCTTGGAGGTTCATGGACCACAGATAAAAAATGAAGCTGGAAAAAGACAGGGTCTCGGTGTCTGCTCACTGTCTCTGCTCTTTCATTCTCCAAGGAGAAGACCATCAGTGGAGACAATGGCTGCACCATATTTTATCAGTCTGTTAGCATCCAAAGACGTCCATGTGTATATGGAATGCTTTTGTTAGCTACATGGGAAACAGAAGACCTAGCCTGGGAGGCAAGAACATCAGAGTTGTACTTCCTTCTGATCACTGGACTTACATATCCATTTAGGAATTAGCTAGGATAGAATGGGAGGGAAAGGGCATAAAGAGAACAGAAATGGGGAGGGAGCCAAGTCACAGAAACCTTGTGAAAAATGGAAGTAAAGAGGAGAGTGAGCTGAACACAATTCTTTAACATGTGTGGTAGTATTGTGAAAAGCCCAGACAAAGCTAGATGGTCAGTGGAACACACGGCATCCAAAGGACTCTATTACCAACAGCTCTGAATTCCCAAGATTATTGAACTATAGACCTAGTTACTCCTAGGCCTGGGATAGGATTCCTCCACCTCATGAAATTCTGCAAGCGATGTTGAGTGTTTCAAACATTTAAAATCTGACCTCAAACACATCTAAGATTAGTGCTGTGAACTTGGACAGGTCACATGGCCCAGAACACTTGAAAGAACCTTAACAAACACTTGTGTTAAATGGCAAAACCTACCCATCTCACTTGGTTCTTAAGAAGATAAAGTAATGGATGAAGGTGTCAGGTTCAAAGTAGACTATCAGTACAGACAAACACTTCTTAGCAGGATATTCAACTCACATACAGACACATACATCATTAATAGTTTTCAATAAATTATTTCCATATTAAAGAGAAAGAGCCTGCAACAAATCCATATAGCAGAACTTGAGTAGAATGTTTGTGATGATAGAATACTTTTTTACAGGAGGACTCTACCGATGTCATTAGTAATAATGCAGAAAGCAAGAAGGGACTCAGGACAGCAACAGATAAGTTAAAGTTAAAAATAAACACACATGCATGCACACACATGTACACACACACACAGATGTGCACAGGACCTAGTCACCCTGAAAAAAAAAAAGGTTTAAAGATTAAATGTCCAGTTCAACTTCCTCTTATATAGGTGAAACTTTTGTACCTGTAATTAACTCCCCCAGCCTTCAATCTAAAAATCAGATGGCTAATTGTGCATGTAAGTGGCTAATAGCTCCAAGTGGGGGATGGTACAGGCCTAGAGAGTCACACACCTTCTTCTCCACACATTTTACTCTTGCACGTTACAGACCCACATACGCACGCACACAAAGGAATTGTGACAGATAGGAAGAAACGAATATCAAGTAATAATAGAAGCAGAAGAACAGCCTGGAATGATTGGGACACATGTATTCCAAAAGTGACAGTCTAGCAAATGCCCCCTCCTGTGTCTCATGACTGTAGGGTCTGGTGACTATCTTCAAATAGTTTTTAGATTAAACTGATCCTAAGATATTTTTAAAGGAGGGCAGGGAATTGTTGACAATAACATAAAAAAAGTCCTCAAACAGCTACTGGACTACACTGTTCCAGGTACTCACACACCTTGAGCAGAAATGGCCCAGGTGGCTTTGAGGAGGAAGAGCATACCAAAGTGACAGAAGAGGGAGCAGGTACTGTGTGTGAGGCACACTCATCACTACCCTCCACCATCAAGTCAATCTGTAGTGGAGATTCCATCATCCTGACGAGGAGCACTAACTGTTTTGAGGTCTCCACTGATATTCTGGACTCCAGCCCTATGACCCCAGCTTAAGGCTTCCCTAGAGAATATTGATTGGATTTCCCCAACAGCTTTTCCTTCCCAGTATACATAGATTACCTCTGCACTATGCTTGTGTCTGACCTTGCACCTGTAAACTCAATTCAAGCTTCAAGCCAAGCTCTCCATGAACCTGCCTTATTGGGGAGGAAGACTGTTCAGCAATCCTAATCTTAAGCATTTGTGGAATGCCCAATTAAAAGCAACACTGGCAATAAGCCTTCTTTGCCCTTATGTCTGGTTGTTCTGTTGAAATGAAATCCTAAGCTACACCCCAATGTTCAAAGCCTCAGGTGACCCAAGACATCTATCTAGTTGGACACTTGGGGAGGTAAAGTCCATCAGACCCAGCAGAGTGGATTTAAATGGCAAGTGCTTTCCTGTTGCTCACACTGCACTTTCTCAAAGACTTAGTCTAATGAAGTGCTAAACAGTGGGCTTCACCCAGTAGCATTTTCCTACAGTAAGCAATAAGGAGGGGTGGCTTGTGAGTCAGAACTGGGAGGCAAAAGGACTGGTTTGGGGGGCTACCTAAGGAGGACAGATCAAAGTAGAATCATGACAAAGGGGGACTTAATATTTTGGTAAGTCTCTTAATCTCTCCAAGTTTCAATTTTTTTAAAAAAACTACAAAAATAGGAGAGAAATCAATAAGTTCCCCCCCGCCCCCCAGGGTGCTTACTCAGAAAGAAGCATCTTCATGTTTCAGGCCAATCATAAGACTAATAGAAGGGCACACATATGGAAATGCTTTACCTGTCTTCATATATGTTTAATACATTTCAGAATTTTAATTTATTGGCTCAAGGTTAATTAATAATGGGCCAAAATTCAGAAATATTTTGAAATTTTAGGACAAACTTCTAGGAACAAGTGAATTGTTTATGTCACTTGAGAGTTAATTATGGGACAAAATCTGAAAATGACTGTCTCTAGTAGGACCCTGCAGATGTAATCTCTGCAATCTCCGTTATGTTGGTTTCCCCTGCCTATCTTCCCTTTGGTTCTCTTTGACCCCTTTTTGGTGCATCCTCCCCTAAAGAAATCCCACTCATGAAAGTTCCTCTCTTCTATGACTCACTTTTTAGGGTCTGGATGGTTAGCTCCCTAAATTCTGATGACAGTCATTCTCACCATGGTGTTAATGGCTGATAAATACCTATTCCCTTTCTCTGGGTCATTTGCATTTCAAATGGGGATTCCTGGAGAGTCCCTGCTTTGAGGGAAATAACATGTTGATGAGGGCCATGCCCAACAGAAACACTGGCCATGTCATCCTGAAAGTTTTCTTATGGCAAATCATACCAGAGAAGAAATTGCCAAATTTGGCTATTCATCAGCCTCTGTAAGGATGCTAGTGGTTCCCCCAGGATGTTATGCTTGCTCAGAGTGGAGAACAGAAAGAAGGACACTGGGCTACTTGAAAAATGCACCCAGATTTCAGTTGTTACCAAATAGAACTTTGTTCCCAGTCCCTGCCCTGCACAGGTCTAAAGTAGGCCTAAGCAGCAAGCTACTGGAGCAAGTGTTTCCTCTGTAGTTCTTCCTTTCCACAAGCCCTCACTGTGTGGGGGCATTTCTTGTTACTATTTAATTTTTCTCAGTTGCACACTGGGGTTCTAATCTTCAACACACAGGAGTAGAAACATTGGTAGGAATCATTTCTCCAGAAACTTCAATGCATTTTTAATAAACTGTACCTCAACCTGTACAGCTGACTGTGTGTGTCATTTAGCAGTGGCACACCCCCGATCTTACTACTTTTCAATTGCTGGGACAAAACACCATGACCAAAACAACTTACAAGAGAAAGCTTTAATTTAGAGCTCATGGTTTCAGAGGGTGAATCCATGGTCTGCCTTGTGAGGAGCATGGCAGCAGGCAGGGGACTGAAGCCGGAGCTGAGGCCTCACATCTCAACCTCCAAGCACAACAGGGTGGGGGTGGGGAGTGACACTGAGAGTGGGGTGGAATTTAAAGCCCCAAGGCCCACTCTGAGTAACACACCTCTTCCAACAAGGCCACACCTCTTATCCCTTCCCAACTGGGAACTAAGTATTCAAACATATGAGCCCCAGAGGCCATCTCATTCCAACCACAATACCCACTGAGTTCTGAGAGCCCAGGAGGTTAACTTTGGTGCTTTCTTTTTTTCTAGGAAAAAGCTACTCTGTTGTGTGGATAAAAGTTTTCTACTAAGCAAGCATGGAGGAAACAGTGCAAAGTTTCCTTTCTAGAGGGTCGCAAAACTGAGTTTATTGCCTTTCAGCCAGGCTGGACACACAGTTAGATGAAAGGGGTTTGAAGTTCTACACTTAAATTATGTCAGCTTTGGGGACAGTAGGATTCAAAATATAAAAATAAAAAAATTATTTTTATAAATATAGTGAATATATACAACATATATATATATGTATATATATATATATCTCCAAGAAGTTCTTTAAATCCCTCCAGACAGTATAGTTTATCAAGTCTGTTTTCAGGAGTCCAGGCTGTGTACTGCCAAATGTAAACAAACGTTCTCACATGAAAGAACCAAAGAGCAGTGACCCCCAGATCTACAAAATCAGAAGGAAAATATAGCTAATTATAATTCTGTTCTAGACTGATAGCTGAAGTAGAACTGATGAGGAAAAAAAAAAAAACCTGAAGCATCAGTGGGGGTTGGGGGGGGGGGGACTCAGAGCCAGCATGAGGAATGACAGTTTTTCCTTCTCTCCAAGACTATAGTTTGTGTTTGTGCCACTTAATACAAACCTGTGAAACAAACAAGAATTTTGTTGTTGTAGGTTTTGGTTTTCATTTTTCATAATTTGGCTTCTTTGTTCTTTATTTTTCTGATAGTTAGGAGCATGTGGCCCAAACATTCCTCCAAAATGCAGTGGATGAGAGTAAAGGCTGAGGGCCAGGCAGGGCAGTGCAGCACACCCACAGCATGGTAGCTCAGTCTCTACCCTCTCCTTACCATCCACTCTCCTCTGCTTTCTTCTCTCCTTTCCTTGTCTCTCCTCCTCTCCTACTCAGCCAGTCAAGGACTGAGTACCAGGTTTTGTTTGTTACTGGAAGGTGGCCTGGTTGAACACATCTTTCGGTCTCCTTTGAAAGACTGAAAATTACATTCGTTTTACAAATACTTGAACTTCCTGTGGAAGGCTGAGCCTGTCACTGTCATCTGCAAGTCCACCAACAGCAAACTTACCACAGCTTTGATATCCCACATGGCAACACTGCAATAGGCATCTGTCCCAGTGTAAGCTCAGGGGCTCCCTATCTGCTGACAGAGGACCTTGGAAAAGGACAGACAGCAAAGACTCCCTGCACCTGCCACATCCTCTTCATCTGGTCCACGACACTTGTGAATCACTGGCATCTTTGTTGCAGCCTTTTGTCAATGCCATTTAAATGAATTTAGAACAATAATTTTATTAAAATGTTTTAGATGCCATATCTCCAATCCATAAAATTTATTGTACTTTTATGCAGAATTATACTGGAGTTGAAACATATAAATCAATTTATAAGGTCTAATGACACACAAACGCTTAAAAACTAAAGGCGATGTAGTAAATTCAAATTACCATTACAAATGTAAGCTTTGTAGTCAGTGTGTGACCTGCTAAGGATTATATTTAACTCCCCTGAGAGTGGTTTATCATAAAACTTTATACTTTTATTACAGTGAATTATTAAGTCCTCCATGACATGAGTCATTCCTCGTACTGACTATGGCTTTTTTAATGACACTATAATAGACATCTTGCTAATGGCAGGAGAGTTGCTACTCTGCAGCAAAAGAAAGGGTGGGAGGCGGAGGGGAAAGGAAAGACAATCCGGGACATGTGAATGCAAGAACAGATTCCCCAAAGGACTGCCATTAACAATTGTATGCAGAGGTGTTCTAGCAAAAGCATAAAAAAGCACACCTCTGCATGTTCTGTCCTGGGTAAACAATAACTTACTGCCTGAGAGAAATTCCATTTCAAAGTCGTGGGTGGGGAAAGGGAAATGGCCTCGATTGTCTTGAGCAATTTTAGTTTTCCACTAAAACTTTAAAACCCTTCTCCTGCTGCTGTGCCAGAGGTGGGCTCCTTTTTTGCGCCAATAAGCTCTTTTTAATAACTGATGCTTGCCATCAAATAAAGTAGACTGACCCACAGCTCATAGATATGGCTTCCCTGCACATACCCCTTCTTTGGAAGCCCTGTCCCCATGAAGGCTTCTTAGCAGGAAATTGTAGGGTCTGTATGAATCCAAGGACCTTTACGGTAAAGTCTCCAGCTTGATCAGGCAATGCTTTGAATGTTCTCCACGGAGTCTGCAAGCTTCAGGAAGACAGTCTCTGCCAGCTAGATGTGTAGAGTCTCAAATCTACCTGAGGCCCAAGATGCTTGTGTCCAACAACCATTCACACACTTCACAATTTCTATAGAACCAGGATGGCAGAACTTAGGAAAACCAAGCCCCTGACCCAAGAGAACAGTGAACTCTAATAAAAGATGCTCTGTATGCAATTGTGTGTGTGTTGGGGCTGGGGGATGAATGAGCTAACAATGAGACAGGGACAGTTGACCAAGAGAGGGGAATATGAGGCTGGCCTAGCGCCCTGTGCATCTCTGTGAAAGAATGATTTCTTTGTATGCTTTTCTCATGTGTTCTGTGATTGCTCCTAAACCCTTCTCTGTTAGACACCTCATTGAGCCCTTCCCTATGGCCACTGGCCAATTTTGAGGCTGTGATGCAAGAGCTGTAGGCCTCTACTTCTGATCCAGTGGCTTGGCAGGGGCTCTCAGGCACTCATTTGTTAACATGCTCCTCCTCCTCCTCCTCCTCCTCCTCCTCCTCCTCCTCCTCCTCCTCCTCCTCCTCCTCCCCCCTCCCTTCTCATGACCATCAAGGCTAGAATTACAGAGGAAGCATATACCTCCTCTATAGTTCACTCTGGTCTCTAAAACAGAGAATGTGTTAGAAAGAGCTTGCTAATACAAAGGCCTGGTTAATTGTCAGGGCAATTCAGTTGACTCAGAGCAGGCTTGGCAGACACAGACAATGTGACCAACTCATAGAAAGCCTACTGGATGTTTCTAATTTTATACTCACAGAAAAACTTTATATAAAATCAATTCTTTCTCAGGCTTTGGCTAAGATCATGTATGAAGTTTATAAAAATCCTCCCTGTGTCCCTTTTTTCTCCCCTCTCTTCCCCCTCTCATATATATAAGCATGTGCACACATGCATGCTTCACTTCACATGTATGAATTCATTTGAAAAGTTTTACTAATGAGTTCAGCAAAATTTAACAAATGTAATGGAACTTTACCTTAATTATCCCAAATTCTTTAACCATAAATACTTTCCACCCCAAATTCTGCTGTTTGCCCTCCCCTCACCAAGACTTTCCCTCTCCTTCTCTTGTTTTCATGAGTATTTTTCCATAAGCTCAAGGTCACTGGGTTCAATCTAATTTAGTATTTATGAAGTGTCTATTTTATGCCAGGCCACTATACTAAGGGACCTAGAGTTGAATTTCACAAACACAGCACCATGTCCCATAAAGATGCTAGCCTAGATCTGAGAGCAGGGTCAGCAAACTCTAGTCCTAGAGCCCAATACAGCTTGTCACTCATTTAAATAAACAAAGTTTCACTAGGATAGAGTCACACTCATTCATCAATGACTCATTAATACTCATTCACAATGGTGAAGTTGAGTGGTTGTAACTAAATTGTATGGACAACGAAACCTGAAATATTTACGATCTGGCCCATTAGGAATAAATTACTAGTCCCTCATTTGAGCAATGATTCTACATCCTACATACAGTGCGTGGCTCTGTACATAGAAGTGCTGGCTGTTAAGCATGATTACTTGTGTACTATTCTTAGGGACCACATAATACAAGTAGAGGAGTAATTCTTAAAAGTTGTTCCCCGGCCTATACACATGCACACATAATAAATAAATAAATAAATAAATAAATAAATAAATAAATAGTGTGACTTATAAAATAATTTTAAAATACCATTGGTACTCAGACTAATTGTCTAATTAGAAATCAAATAACAGAGCCGGGCAGTGGTGGTGCATGCCTTTAATCCCAGCACTTGGGAGGCAGAGGCAGGCAGATTTCTGAGTTCGAGGCCAGCCTGGTCTACAGAGTGAGTTCCAGGATAGCCAGGGCTACATGGCTACACAGAGAAACCCTGTCTCGAAAAACCAGAAAAAAAAAATCAAATAACATACACGCACATACAACAACAACAACCACAAAACAAATAAAACAAAAAACAGATTCCCTACATGCTTGTGATCTAGAACCTGGGAACCTGGATCCCAAACCACTCACAGAGAAGGACTTCACAGATCCATGGATGAAAACAATGGTGAGTGTTCACCAGCTGTGCTGCACTGTTTGAGCCAGCTGCTGTGTCACCGAAACAAGCTCGGCTTCTCCAGATGTTCTCGGCTGCTCTCAGATCTTTAGACTTCGTCTTATTACTAGTGTGTGTGAGTAGATGCAGGTAGGCATCACTGAGTGCCCACAGGAGTACTGATTGGCAGAGGCCGATCCTCCTGGAGTTACAAGCAACTGTAAGCTACAGAGACAAGTGCTAAGAATCAGACTCAGGTTCTCAGCAAGAACAGCACATGCTCTTAATCACCGAGCCACCTCTCCAGTCCTTCCTACTTTCCTAAGATCTTTCCTTAGTGGCACAAGTTGCCCACAACAACACACATTGTCACCAGGAGCAGCACAAATTCAATTTCTTCATTGGGAAAACAATCAGACATGTGTATCTATTTCTTCCCACTCTGTGTATGCCGAGTTGATTATTATTATTATTATCATTATCATCATCATCATTATTATTTTAGTAGCCATAAGAGAAAACTGGCCTCATTTACTGGTTGAGGGGACCCATTTAATTCAACACACACACACACACCCCACAAATCCAGCAGCAGTATCTAATTTGAGAGGCCCTCAAGCCCTCGAGTGCCTATCAAAATATCTGGAGACAGGCATCTCTGATCATCTCTAGGATGGAACAGAGGACCCACACTGGAAGCTCTCATTCAGTCTTGATTTCCCTTGGGTACCAGGCATACTATGCAGTTGGTAGAAAAAGAATGGAACAGCTACTTAAACATGCAGACATTCTAATAACAACCCAGTAAACCAGCCTCAGACAGAGCAAATTCAGAGTGTGCACTCAGAGACCTGGGAAAGACAAACTCAAAGTCAGGCAATCTGTATATCTCAACTTAATTTTTCCTTAACAAGTACTTATCAGTTACTAACTATGGGCTCAAAACTGGCCAATTATTAAGCGAATAATAGATCGAAGACTGTAGTGTAGCTGTACATACACACATACTTAGAGACAGAGAGACAGAGACAGAGACAGAGAGAGACAGAGAGATTGCATATATGTACCAAGTCACTCAAGAATTCAAGAGCTACAGGAAAGTAAGGGAAGGGCCTCAAAGCTGCTAGCCATCATCTGTAAAAAAAAGGACCTAGGAATTTTCAGACAATAGCTGAACTTGGAAAAAGAAGAGAATTCCTCACCAAGGGCAGATAGATCCTCTAGAAGAAATACAGAGGTGAAGGATCACTGGGGCCAAATCATTTGGCTTTCTTCCTTAGCCTTCAATATATTCTCAAATAAGGTTTTTAGGACCACCAAGGAGCTTCGAGTGATGAGGAGAACACTCTAGAGTCATTGTCCAAAGTCTCACTTACACACACACACACACACACACACACACACACACACACACGTGCACGTTCACAAAGCACTCTCCTGTCAATTGTCTCTCAGTGACCTCTCAACAGCCCTACAATAAAAAGTTATTAATTGTCACCATTTTAAAGAATAGGTTGCTCTGCCTGGCTTTCAAAGAGGTTAACTGAACACACACATACACACACACACACACACACACAGATAGAGAGAGAGGGAGGGAGAGAGAGAGAGAGAGAGAGAGAGAGAGAGAGAGAGAGAGAGAGAAATAAAGTTAGCAAAGAGTTGAGCTGGAATCTTTATCCAGTTTTTAAAGGCTCTTTTAATGGAGAGAATGTGGGGGAAAGTGAAAAGATGCTTCCTTATCATAAAAAGCTGCAGCCTGAGCCAGAGTCCTAAATGGGCTTCCTTAGCCCTCAGGCCCCCTCCTCTAAATGACAATACCATCTAATCATTAGAAGACAAAGACAAAAGCCATGGTGTCTCTTATGCTCCCTGTGATAAATTAGGGCTTCTCTCCTTTATACACACACTCAAGGACTGCAAAGATGTTAAGGGAAATAAATGAAAAATCCGTATATTGCCCCAAGGCAGATTTTAGCTTGTTTTGCACAATCAATTCATATTTCAGTTCCTTGGCCTTTTGCTAAATCTTAGAGGGAAGGAAAGAGGGGGAAGGAGAAATCACACATGGAAGCTGTAAAGCAGAGACCACTTTTCAGTGCTCAAGCTGGGTCGTGTCAGATACAAAGGATTAAAAAAACAACAAAAACAAAAAACAGTTTGGGTAGCTGTGACAAAGATCAGATCCTAAATCTGGCCCTCCCCCATTTGGTGATAGGGACTTAAACATCTATAAGGTATACATTTCCTTGAGGTATAAGGAAAAGAAAGGAGAAATGGGGCAGAGAAAGAGGCAGAGAAGGGGGAGCTTGAAAAGGACGAAACTATAGATACAGAAACAGAAAACGAACACAAAGAAAATAGAAGATAGTCACAGGCTAGTGGGAGGGCCTGGGAGCCAGTCACCGGGAATACCATACAGCATTGCTGTTTATATCTGGAATATGAGGTTTTCCTGTGAGCAGCCTTGTGACTGTCCTAGAAGGAACACCAGGAGGTCTGTTGTGGAACCATGAAAGGTAGCCTTGTTCCCTGTTGAGCTAAGACTTGAAACCCTGGTGATTCTGAAGAGATGGTAGACGTTTTGTTGTTGTTGTTGTTGTTGCTTGGTGTATTTTTTTTTTTGTAGCCATCAATTATGTAAGGGTAATGCCCCAAGCCCCTCCACAGGTAGAGGATGTGACCTGTGGTCATGTAGGCTCAAGACAGATCTCCATTTTAAGGAGGTAGTAAAGGCCTGGAGGCTTAGCCAATAAGCTTTCCTTCCCAGACACTCCTCCCTGCAAAAGGTATTTAATCTCAGGCCCACCCTGAGAAGTGGGACATGGTTTTACTCATGAACTTTCCTCAATGTTTTAAAACCATGAACTGCCTCTTTTCATCAAGATCCGCCTTGGGGCGTCATGGAGAAGCCCTTTGCCTATAGAGCCCCATCTAAGCTCCTGTAGAAGGCCTCTCTGGGCTACAAGCCACAGTCCCCAAACCAAGCTCAAGCCGGCCACTGTCAAGCCAGGAACTTGCCCACCACCACCAGGGACCAGCCGGAGCTTCCCTCCCTCTTCGCCCCCTTGCAGCCACCCCCCCCGACCCTCCCCCTCAAGCAGCTCCTGCTATACCACACCTCAGACTGCGCTTCCCCACCCACAGAGCGGTGTCCCATTGGCTTCCCTACAATCCAACACCTGCCAGCATCAGACAGCTGGGGTAAATGCAGTCAATTTCGCCAATCCCTCCTCCCTGAGCAAGTGGCTGAGTCCTGTGGCAAAGCAGATGTGAGACCCCTTAACCTTACAGTCTGGTGGAGCCAAAACAAGATGGGTCAACATTAGGCCAGATAGTACAAGAAGGCCCAGCTTTCCAGGTCTGAACGCTACCTAAAGTTGAGCTTTTCACTACTCCTCTTTACTCATTTTAAGCTCCCAGTTAAACCCATCCCAAAGGGAGAGCCATTGTCTCTTGGGATGCTTGTTCTCACTTCTGTCCCTGAGATTTGTCTCTCACCCACACATCACCAGACCTCCTGTTGGCAAGTTCTGCACTTATACCCTCCAGATCGCTAGATGACCCTGTGCACACCGGCTGACCCCTTCCTTTGGGGCTTTCAGCAGTTCCCACACAGCACTTGAGGCACTTATTGAGCACGATGGCTATGAGATGCTGACTCAGCTTTCTCTCTCCACAGCACTTTCTATTCCGCCCCTTCCCTCGGTCCTCACTTACTATACCACTTACGTCTGTGTCACTATGACCAAATACCAGAAAGAAACGACTCAGGAAAGATTTATTTGGGCTCAGAGTGTGAGGAGATTTCAGGCCCTTGTGTCAGGAAGGCGTGGCCAAATAGCTCTGTCAGCGGCAGGCAGTAGAGTGTGTGGTGAAGTTGTCCAGGAAGATGGTAGACCAGGAAGTAGAGTGAGGCCAGGACTAGGAGCTGAGCTAAGGCTTTCAATAGCCTCTCCCCAGGGACCCATTTCTGCCAACTACTACCATGTCCCAAAGGTTACCCACCGAACGAAAGGAGTATGCATTTCAAAGGATAAGCCTGTGCAGACATTTCAGATCAAAACAAGAATGCTTATTTTGTCTTCTTCTTCTTCTTTTTTTTTTTTTCCTTTTTGGAGGAGGAGGAGAAGGAGTTGGAAGAAGAAAAGGAGGAAGAGGAGAAGAAAGAGGAGGAGGAATAGGAGGAGGAGGAGGAGGAATAGGAGGAGGAGGGATAGGAGGAAGAGGAATAGGAGGAGGAAGAATAGGAGGAGGAGGAGGAGGAGGAAGAGGAAAGGGTTTATTCAGATTACACTTCCGAGTAGCTGTTCATCACCAAAGAAAGCTAGGACAGGAACTCACACAGGGCAGGAACTTGGAGGCAGGAGCTGATGCAGAGGCCATAGAGGGATGTTACTTATTGGATTACTTCCTCTGGCTTGCTCAGCTTTATTTCTTCTCTCTCTCTCTCTCTCTCTCTCTCTCTCTCTCTCTCTCTCTCTCTCTTTCTTTTTTGCTTTTATTCCATTTTTTTTGTTACATGCAAGTATTAAGGTCAGTTCTAGGTTGAGGAACTAGCAATACAATAGATGCAAATAGTCAGGGAACAAGCAAGACAATAAACACAAATAGTCAAAGAACAAGCAAGGCAATAAAGAAAGTCCAGTGATCACTACCCTCCTGTGATCACTGTTTCTAAGAGCTTATCAGGATGACCAAAATATCTGTGCCTACTTCCCTGTCCTAGCCCAAAGTCATTTTCATGCCTGAAGCCTAATTCTTGGTTCTAGCCTAAAATTTAGGTTCCTTCCTGAAATTACTTCTGTTCTCTATCTGGCTCTCTATTGTCTCTCACTGTGGACAGTACGTTGCCAAAGTTCAAGGTAGATTCCTATTGTTACTGTCCGCCCAACAATCACACAAAACCTAGAACATTCATGCTCTAACCCCTCATCCAACTCCTAATTACTTTATATAATTCCATCCAGAATCCCAGACTTTGCAAATGACCATTTTCCTTTTACCTGAGTCTGCCATTTTGGTAGCATCAAATTAAGGTGATTGTTATTTAATTTATCTGGAGCAGTTCTCTAGAGATTTTTCTATGTATAACTCCAAATAGAGGGCTCTGGGTTTGGTTTCTTTCCCAGTATGTAGAACACCATATAATTACCACTGTTGGAAAGTCTAAATACAATATTCCACAGATAATGTATAGTGATCTCTGTCTGCTTTTTAAGTCCTTTCATTGTCTTTGATACTTTATAGCTATTCTGTCCAATATTTATCCTGCCCAATTTATGTTGAACTAGTGAGGATTTATGCTAAGTAACTGATAAAAATTCTCAATTATTCATCTAATGTGCCGCCACTTTTCCATTTTTCCTGTAACAACTGTCGATATCTTTGATTAGATATATTTTAGGCCTTTTTAGCCCATCCCACATCTTCTCTAACTTCTTGGACTCTGTCTGCATTATCTGCCTTCTCTGTTGGTCCTTGCTGGGATTGCTGGTATCTCCTGTAGTCCACTTAAGGAGAAAAAAATCCCTGCTTGATTCTGTCTGCTTTTTTATGGGATCCAGCAAACTAACCTTTAGCACACTTTTCTGTTCAACAAATTCATCTCAGTCATCTTAGTCTCTGTCCCTTTCTCATATCTGAAGGTTTCCCATTTAAGTTTTTAATAGATTGAGCACAACTGTTTTAAACTGAATATCTGGTAATTTTGGCAAGTGAAGATTCTTCAAGTCTAACTTGGAATTCAGCCTTTTCTTCCATCCATTACACCGGTGGCTTTGCTTCCTAATGGGTTTGCTGATACCTGCCTGAACTCTTTAATGACTTTGCAGTGTCCTCTCTTGGAACTTTAGACGTGGCTTGCAGATGGTGTTCCTCAGACAAAGGAAGAAACTCACCCAGCTTCTTACTAAACAATAGCACTTTCAATGAAATTCTCTACTTGAACTCTAATTTAGATTACATAAGTAGCAGAAAGCTCATAGAAGAGCTAGCTACTAGCCACTGACTCTCCAGGAACATGATTTCCTTTCACCAAACAACAAAGGTGAATCTTTATCTCTGGTGTACTTTTTTCTATGTCCTTATCCATCATATTCTGGCACAAGCCTTTAGACTTTAAAGTACAGAACAAGGACTCTGTTAAACACCCCAAGGGAAGACCTTCCCATGTAGTTCACCATTAAGGCAAAATTTGGTGCCAGCAAGGTTCTCCAGAAATGCTGAGTGAGCACACCATTGTTGACCAGTGCTTGTCTGTCTACCTTATACACCATCCCCCCTTCTATCTGGCATTAGTATTGTGTTTCCTTTTATACTATCTCTGCAAACTAAATGAGTAACAGATAAATCAAAGTAAACTTTATTTGCAACTCATGCAGCACTTTGTCCTACAGCCATACAATGACTTTGTAATTCATGTAAGTATTGGAATATAATTAATATCTTCAACAAAAAGTAGTGGGTGAAAAGCAAATACTAACATCACTGATGTACCAAAAAAAATTTCAATTTCCACTTCATTCTACAAACTATCTGAAGCCTAGATTAGTGGGGGTTTGCAATAGCTTCTGAATCTAGTCATTATTTCTCATCCTGTAGGTCCCCATAACCTGGATATTTGACCTCTTCCCAAACCTGGGATCTGGGAACTGGAATAACATCCTAATTTTAAGGTAACTTTCAGTATTGATACTCTTAATGGTCCATGTACTTCTCCCTGTTCTTTTTCAGTTCTTGCTAAAATCCATTCTCCACAGATTTATTGGTCATCTATTATGTGTTAGTTACTGTACTTGTTGAATAACAAAAATCACAGATCCTCATAGAACTTTCAGTGAGAGACCTCTAGAGATAAAAGTCTGTTTCTACTTAGAGGAGAAATGCAATCCCAATAGGATTCAAGATAGTTTACAAAGGAGGCGCACTGATATCAACTTGGACTTGATAAAGAACATCCAAGTGTTGAGGGTAATAATCAATAACCTGTAGTTCTGGAAGCTCTCTGGGCAGTGATTAAACTTACCACTGTCTCATGTTATTACCTGGCATCTGATCTGTTTAATAATAAAGTCTGAATTTTACTGATTCTGATTTCTGTTCCTGAAGAAGGTCACCATTTTCTTTACATTAACTCAATTTCTCTCAAGATCCAGAAGGGCTGATTGTGCAGACTGTGGTGCCTGTAGATACAGGGCATAACATTCTCAGCATAAAGTATAATGGCTGTGGGGTTTTGATAAACTATCTATATCAGCAAAGCTGGCAGATTCCCCTTGTTTTCTCATCTCACCATTTGCACAAACATAGCTGATTTCCATGAGGGGATGCAAGCCCCAGACAATCTGCTGCAAAGGGGAAGCAGGGCAAACAGATACATGGTCTACCCACATTTAAGTCATCGTAGGAAGAGGTGATGTGATAATCAAAGTCCATGCCCAGAAGTAGCCTAAAGGCCACAAAAATAAAGGGGAAAGAAAAGGAAATCAAACTCAAAGGTACAGGTGGGCAGATACCACCATGATCTGGAGAAAGCAGCTCTCTACAACAGTACTAAGGACTCTGTTTCCTTCAGTATGGGAGCCAACCCTTACTCAAAGGGAAACAGTATGATATGGTAAGAAAGAAAAAAGCAAGTCAGTCCAAAGTGAAGTTGTAATTCTTTTCTGCCAGAACTAGGAAGTGGGAAATCATTCAAAAGAAAGGAACATACTCAAAATGCACTTGTCCTAATAATTTAATGTGTGTGTGGTTTTTTTTTCTAATTGCCTTATGTGCCATGTCTCCATAACACATGGATGTGTGCTTGGCATGCTAAAACCACATAATACCTTTCCCAAGTTATCTCGGGAAAAGTCTGCTTCAACAGACGAGGTGGCAAAGACACTGCTGGATAGCTACTTGCACTGAAATTTATTTTTCACAACTAAAATAAGAACAGGGGTAAGTTGGCTTTTGAGCTGCTGTCTAACTTTCATGATTAAAGCAAAATTAAGAATCAACACTGTACAACAGAATCTTGGGGAATCTAGTAACTCCCTGTTCCAGGATGAGAAGCATAAAAGACTTTTGGGATTTGTAAGGGAGAAGGTTTTCTGCGTGGAAGGCAAAGTGGAAGCTCTGCGGATTCCCCCTTGACACTTCCAGAAGGAAACTAAGCATAGTGGTTCCACTCTGTGGTCTCACTCAGAAAGCATCAGTGCACTGATAGCAGAAGAGAAGGTGTTACCAGTCTCTATCACTAACACCACATGGGACAAAGAATGCACTTCTTTTGCTACCCTAGTCTCCAAATGTGTAGTTTCTAGATAATTAGAAAGAATTATTCAGGTTAAGTAGTGGAATAAAGCATAGTAATAAAAGTGCTTTCCAAATCAGATTATGTTCAATGGGAAAAGAAGAAAGAAGGAAGAGGAGAAGACGACAATGACAACAACAATGAGAAAGAGAAGAGGAGGAGGAGAAAGAGGAAGAGGAGGAGAAGAAAGAAGAGAAAAAGGAAGGAGTCCCCATGACTCTTGGGGTGTATAGAATACTGGGTCCTCAAGATGTCCACATTTGAATCTCCAGAATGAGTGAATATGTTACATTGCATAAGATTATTAATCAGCTGACTTTGAAGTAAGGCAATTATTCTGAATTATCCTGGTGGTTCCAATGTAATCATGTGGTCCTTAAACATAGAAGCAAAAGATAACAGCCAGGACAGGGGAACTCGCATGAGGACTCAACTCTAAGGTTACAGGTTCCTAAACATCAAAGGAGGATGAAGCACAGAACAGGAGTAGCCTCCAGGGGCTAATGTGACAAGGAGAGCAGTTCTCTTTCCAACCCCCAGGGTGACCTCCCCCGGATCACACCTTGATCAGGACTTCTGACCAATGACACTATAAGTCAGTAAAGTTGGTCTGTGTGAAGCCACTAACATGGTAGTTTGTAACAATGGCAACAAAAATGAGTATATCCTTGCTCCAATACAAGTCCCTCCCTTCCTCAAAGATAAAACATCATGGGTTGGTTGTTCTTCCTTTTTGGACTTTTACTAAAGGAAATCACACTATGCATTTGTTTGCGTCTGAATTCCTTTGTTCTTTGGCAGCTTGGGATAGCTATTTGCAATATACATATTTATTGTTACCCATGCCACTACTTAAAGACATATTGGAGCTCTTACAATCAGTGTTGTGAGCATCAGTGCATACATCCTTCAGTGCAGTGTCTGTTGTCATAAAGAACAGATCGGGTAGACAGTAGGGAACCACAGCTGAAGTCAGTCATGCCTGAGTGCTTTCACAACATTCTTACATGCATTTTCCACCTCTAGATCATAAAGAGATTGTTATAAATTATCTTCCAGAACTGTTAATATTTTGACTTTCACATTTAGACACACAAGTCACCTCTACCTGATTTTCCTGTATGATACATGGTAAAAGTCAAACTTCATTAGGAAGACATAGTATCAACATTACTCTGTTGTTGAACAAAGGATCTAGACCCTTCTTATGCCGACATTCTACTGTTGGCCCAACTCAAGCATCAATATATGTATATCCTGTTCCTGTGGTCTCTTGATTGCCTTGTGCAAACACATGCCAACCCCACACTGTCTTGTTAGCCATAGCTTCACGTACGGCTTGCTATGCCACACAGTGCGTTTCCCACCTGGTTCTGCTATGAGGTTATTTTAACTATCCACAACTCTTTGCATTTCCAGATAAATATTAGACTAATCTTTTCCATACACAAAGGATAAATCTGCTGGGAGATTTATTTCTATAGCTTGTGTTGGCTCTGTACATAAATACTGGAAGAACTATCATCTTAAAAACATTTAAAAGTGTTTTTTATAAATATAAAATGAATACTTCCTTATCTCTATTAAAAGAGATTAATATTTTAATACTATTATGTTATTTTCACCATTTATTTTATATTTTAGGAACATAAAAACACCTGTTAGGTGTACCAATATTGTGGCAGTCTTCCTAAGTTTCTAAACTCTAATAATGTACATGCAAGTATTTGAGGATTTTTCTATTAATAAAATTGTGTTGCCTATAAATAGTAAGAGAATTACTTCTTTGGAACTCTGAGGTTGTGCGGGGGAGAACTCCAAAACAATGCCAAGTTAAATAAAGCTATCCAGGTTCCTTGTCTCAGTCCTAACTGTACAGGGATGCACTGTATATCTTTAAACATAGATGTACACAAAGTTTTGTTTTCACAGACAGATCATATTAAGAAAAATGTTTCTGTTTTTTTCCTTAGTAGCTAAATGTAAATTCTTGTTTAATTGTACCAAAACTATTCCATATAAATATTCTTCACTAGTATCCTCTAATACAGTAAATTCACTAATAAATATTTAGATATATTTTCACATTGAGGGAAAATACTGAACAAAAGGTTAAAAGAAAACAAATATACTTCCAGTAAGATTGCCCTACAATAAAGAGAACCAAGGTTTATAAGTCATACACTGACAGAAGCAGTAAAAGTTATAGTTCACACATCAGCAGAAGATATGAAACTGAGTAAGATGACACCAACACAATTCAAAACAAAACAAATTCTATGAGGAACATTTAAGTCCAATTATAACAATAAGTACAGTTAATACAAACAGTGTAATAATGTGTTAAAGCCAGTTTGCAACTCTGTCCAGGGCAGGTTGGGCACACCAGCCCCTCTCCCACACCCCACAGCCAGCCTGTCTCCCCAGAGGTCTGCCATAACCAAGGACAGAGGTGAGACCCCATGCCCCAATACCTGCTCCAGCTGGGACCCCCAGTGAGCCCAGTGGACTTGGGACCTAACTGCTCTGCCTGATCCACATCTTCCTTCTGGTCTATAACTCTGCCTGGGGCATATCAGGTGCTCCCTGCCCCTATCCCACACCCAAAAGCCTGTCTGTCTTTCAGGAAATGTGCCTTAACCAGGGACATTGCCTGCCTGTCTTCCAGGATGTCTGCGACAACCAGAGACACAGGAGGTCTGACCTAACCAGAGATAGCACTGTCTGCCTTCCAGAGGCCCGCTCTAACTCAAGTCACAGAGCTATACCTGCTTCCAAGGAGGGACAGGTTCCAGTTACAGACACTCAGGCCAGTTAACACTAGAGATAACCACATGGTGAGAGACAAATGCAAGAACATAAACAGCAGAAGCCATTGTAATTTGGCACCATCAGAACTCAGTTTTCCCACTATATCAAGTCCTGGATACCCTAAAACACCTGAAAAGCAAGACTCTGTCCTAGAACCCCATCTCATGAAGATGGTAGATGCCTTTAAGGAAGCTATAAATAACTCCCTTAAAGAAATTTAGGAAAACACAGGCAAACAGGTAGAAGCCCTTAAAGAGGAAATGAATACACATTTTAAAGAAACACAGGAAAACACGGTTAAACAGGTGAAGGAAGTAAACAAAACAGTTCAAGAGAAACAATAAAGAAATCACAGATGGAGGCAACCTTGGAGATGGAAACCCTAGGAAAAAGATCCAGAGCTACAGATACAAGCTTCACCAACAGAATACAAGAGATGGAAGAGAGAATCTCATGCATAGAAGATACCATAGAAGATATTGATGCAATAGTCAGAGAAAATACAATGTACAAAAAGTATCTAACCCAAAACCTCCAGGAAATTCAGGACACAATGAAAAGACCAAACCTAAGAATAATAGGAATAGAAGAGAGAAGATTCCCAGTTCAAAGGTCCAGAAAACATCTTCAACAAAACCATAGAGGAAAACTATTTAAACCTAGAGAACTAGATGGCCATAAATATACAAAAAGGCTACAGAACAATAAATAGATTGAACCAGAAAATAAAATCCTCCCATCACATAATAATCAAAACACTAAATGCACAGAATAAAGAAAGAATATTTAAAGTGATAAGGGAAAAAGGCCTAGTAACATATAAAAACAGACCTAGCAAAATTATACCAGACTTCTCAACAGAGACTTCAAGCCAGAAGACTCTGGACAGATGCCATCTAGACAACTAACAGAACATAAATGCCAGCCCAGGCTACTATACCTAGTGAAACTCTCAATCACCATAATAGAGAAACCAAGATATTTTATGATGAATTCAAATTTAAACAATATGTTTCTACTTATCCAGTCACACAAAAGATACTAGAAGGAAAAACTCCAACACAAGGAGGGTAACTACACTCATGAAAACACAAGCAATTGATCATCTCACAACAAATCGAAAAAAGAGAATCACACAAACATACCATCTCCAACAACAAAATTAACAGGAGACACCAAACGTTGGTCTTTAATAACTCTCAACATCAATGGACTCAATTCCCCAATAAAACGACATAGGCTAACAGACTGGGTACATAACAGGACCCAGCATCATGCTGCATACAAGAAACACACCTCAGTAACAAAGGCAGAAACTACATCAAAGTAAAAGACTGGAAAAAAGATTTCCAAGCAAATTGTCCCAAGAAATAAGCTAGAGTAGCCATTCTAATATCCAGTAAAATAGACTTTCAATCAAAAATTATCAAAAGAGATGGGGAAGGAAACTTCATACTTATAAAAGGAAGAAACCATCAAGATGAACTCTCAATTCTGAACATCTATGCCCCAAATACAAGGACACCCATATTTATAAAAGAAACTTTACTAAAGCTCAAAAGACAAATTGAGACCATACATTAATAGTGGCAGATGTAAATACCCCCACTTCACCAATGGACAGTCACTGAGACAGAAACTAAACAGAGACAGAATGAAAGTTACAGAAGTTACAAACCAAATGTATTTAACAGACATCTACAGAACATTTCACTGTAAAACAAAAGAATATACCTTCTTCTCAGAACCTCATGGCACCTTCTCCAAAACTGACCATATAATTATACACTAATCAAGCCTCAACAGATTCAAGAAGATTGAAATAACCCCATGCATTCTATCAGATCACCATGGACTAAGATTGGTCCTTAATAACAACAAAAACAACAGGAAGCCCACATACTCATGGAAACTGAACAGCTCTCTGCTCAATAATAACTTGGTCATGGAAGAAATAAAGAAAAAAATCAAAGACATTCTAGAATTTAATAAAAATGAAGGCACAGCATACCCAAATTTATGGGGCACCATGAAAGCAGTGCCAAGAGGAAAATTCATAGCACTAACTGCCTTCATAAAGAAATAGGAAAGATCCTACACTGGCAACTTAACAGCATATCTGAAAGCTCTAGAACAAAAAGAAACAAACACTCTCAAAAGGAGTAGACAGCAGAAAAGACTCAAACTCAGAGTTGAAATCAACCAATTAAAAGCAAAGAGTTGGTTTTCTGAGAAAATCAACAAGATAAATAAACCCTTAGCAAAGCCAAAGGGCACAGAGACAATCTCCAAATTAACAAAATCAGAAATGAAAAGGGAAACAACAACAGAAACTGAAAAACTTCAAAAAAAGTCAGCAGCTCCCACTACAAAAGACTATATTCAACCAAACTGAAAAAATCTAGATAAAATAGATGATTTTCTAAAGAGATATCATGTACTGAAGTTAAATCAAGATCAGTTTATTTAAACAGTCCTATAATCACTAAGGAAATAGAAGCAGGCATTATAAGTCTCTGAACCCCCCCCCACAAAAAAACAAAAAAAACCCAAAAAACAAAAACAAAAACAAAACAAACAAACAAACAAACAAACAAAAAAAAAACAGAGCCAGATGGTTTTAGCACAGAATTCAACCAGACCTTCAAAGAGCTAATACCAATACTCCTCAGACTATTCCACAAAATAGAAACAGAAGAAATACTACTTAATTCATTCCATGAAGCCACAGTTAGTCTGATACTAAACCACACAAAGATCCAACATAGAAAGAGAACTTCAGACCAATTTTGCTTATGAATATCAATGCAAAAATACTCAATAAAATTCTTGTAAACCAATCCAAGAACATATTAATATGATCATTCACTACGATCAGGTAGGCTTCATCCCGGGGATGCAGGAATGGTCCGATATATGAAAATCCATCAACATAATCAACTATATAAACAAACTCAAAGAAAAAAATTATATGACCATTTTATTATATGCTGAAACAGCCTTTGACAAAATACAATACCCCTTCAAGCTAAAAATCATAGAGAGACCAAGAATTCAAGAAACATGCCTAAGCATAATAAAAGCAATATACAGAAAACCAACAGCCCACATCAAATTAAGTGGAGAGAAACTTGATGCAATCCCACTAAAATCAGGGACAAGACAAGGCTGCCCACTCTCTCCCTATGTATTTAATATAGTACTCAAAGTTCTAGCTTGAGCAATTAGACAACAAATTAGGTCAAAGGAATACAAATTGGAAAGGAAGTTCAAGGTATCACTGTTTACATCAGAGACTCCGAAAATTCTAGCAGAGAACTCCTACAGCTGGTAAACAACTTCGGAAAAGTGACTGGATATAAAATTAACTCAAACCAATCAGTAGCCTTCCTTAATACAAAGGATAAACAGGTCAAGAAAGAAATTGGGGAAATAACACCTTTCACAATAGTCACAAATAATATGAAATATTTTTGTGTAACTCTAACCAAGTGAGTAAAAGATCTGTATGACAAGTCCCTGAAGAAAGAAATTGAAGACCTCAGATGGAAAGATTCCTCATGCTCATGGAGTGGTAAGATTGACATAGTAAAAATGGCCATTTGCTGAAAGCAATCTATAGATTCAGTGTAATCCCCATCAAAATTCCAACACAATTCCTCACAGACATGGAAAGAGCAATTCTCAACTCCATAAGAAAAAACTCAGGATAGCCAAAACAATTCTGAACAATAAAAGAACTTTTGGGGAAATCACCATCCTGACTTCAAGCTATATGACAGATCAATAGTGATTAAAAAAAAAAAAAAAAAGTGTGGAATTGCACAGAGACAGGCAGAAAGACCCAGGAAAAAAAAACCCACACACCCATGGACACTTGATCTTTGACACAAAAACCAAAACCATGCAGTGAAGAAAAGAAAGCATCTTCAACAAATGACTGGTCTAACTGGTGATCTGCAAGTAGAAGAATGCAGATCGATCCATATTTATTAATTTGTACTAAATTGAAGTCTAACTGGATCGAGGACCACCACGTAAAACCAGATACACTGCATCTAATAAAAGAAAAAGTGGGAAATAGCTTCAAATTCATTGGCGTAGGGGAAAATCTCATGAACAGATCAACAATGGCTCAGGCTCTTAGATCAACAGTTGACAAATCGGACCTCAGGAAACTGAAAAGGCAAAGGACACTGCCAATAAGACAAAACAGCAAAATACAGATTGGGAAAATATCTTTGCTAACCTGATAGAGGGGCTAATATCCAAAGTATCTAAAGAACTCAAGAAATAAGACTCTAGAAAACCAAATAGCCCAATTAAAAAATGGAGTACACAGCTAAACAGAATTTTCAACTAAGGAATCTTGAATGGCCAAAATGCACTTAAAGAAATGTTCACTCCTGTTTCCCCCACACAATACCTGATCATGTTCCCCTTTCCTTCTCCCTGTCCCCTCTCCCACTGAGGTGCCCCATGCTTGCTTTCTTCTCCCTCCCAAGTGGGATTGGGGCATCCTCAGTTGGGCCCTTGTTAACCTTCTTGAGTTCTGTGGATTGTATCCTCGGTATTCTTTACTTTTTTTTTTTTTTTTTTTTTTTTTTTTTTTTGGCTAATATGCACTTATTAGTGAGTGCATATCATTCATGTATATTTTGGGTCTGAGTTACTTCACTAAGGATGATATTTTCTAGTTCCATCCATTTGTCTGCAAAACTCATGATGTCCTCGTTTTTAATAGCTGACTAGTATTCCATTGAAAAATTGGACCACATTTTCTGTATCTATTCTTCCTTTGTGGAACATCTGGGTTGTTTCCAGCTTCTGGCTATCACAAATAAGGCTGCTATAAACATAGTGGAGCACATGCCACTGTGGCATGGTGAGAAATCTTTTTGGTATATGGCAAAAAAAGCTAGGTCTTCAGGTAGAACTATTTCGAATCTTCTGAGGAATCTTCAGATTGATTCCAATAGTTGTACCAGTTTGCAATCCTACCAGCAATGGAGGAGTGTTCCTCTTTCTCCACATTCTCCCCAGTATGTGCTGTCACTTGAGTTTTTATTCTTAGCCATTCTAACTGGTGTAAGGTGGAATCTCAGGGTCATTTTGATTTGCATTTTTTTTTTGATAACTAAGGACTTTGAACATTTCTTTACATGCTTCTCAGCCATTCAAGATTCCTCTGTTGTAAATTCTCTGTTTAATTCTATACTCCATTTTTTGATTGGGTTGTTTGGTTTTTTGGAGATTAGCTTCTTGAGTTCTGGAAGCCCTGAGGGCCAGCAGAAAGAGTGAAAACAAGCAACCTCAGGAGGTAGGAGGTAGGGAGACTCTCTAGAATGTACCAGAGACCTGGGAGGTGAGAGACTCTCAAGACTCAAAGGCAGGGACCTTAGATGAAATGCCCAATAGTGGGAAAAAGAAACTTGCAGAGTCCACCTGCAGTAGAAAGTCAGAGCATTAAGTGGAGGGAAGGAGTTGCCAAACCACAGTCAAAAACTCTGACCCAGAATTGTTACTGTCTAAAAAAACTACAGGGACAAAAAAAGAAGAGACTGGGGGAAAGGAGGTCCAGTGACAGGCCCAAATTGGAATCCAGCTCAGGGGATGTTCCAAAATCTGAAGCTATTGCTGATGCTGTGGTTTGCTTACAGACAGAGCCTAATATGGCTGCCCTCTGAGAGGCCCTCAACAAGCAGCTGAGTCAGATGCAGATACTTACCCCCAACCAATGGACAAAAGCTGGGGACCCCTGTGGTTGAATTAAGGAAAGGCTGGAGGAAGCTGAGGAGAAGGGCAACCCCATAAGGAGATCAGCAGTCTCAACTAATCTGGACCCCCAAATTTCTCAGACACTGAGCCACCAACCAGGCAGTATATACTAGCTTATATGAGGTCCCCGACACATACAGCAAAGGACTGCCTGGTCTGGCCTCAGTAAAAGAAGATGCACTTAACCCTTGAGACACTTGAGGCCCCAGGGTCTGGGGAGGCCTGGTGGGTTGGGGCGTGGGGGTGTCAGAGGGACATCCTTTTGGAGACAGGGGAGGAGAAATGTGATGAGTCACTATTGGAGGGTGGGCCAGGAAGATGATAATGACTGGACCGTAAAAAAA
The DNA here is from genome assembly GCF_011762505.2 of Arvicanthis niloticus. Taxonomy (NCBI): domain Eukaryota; kingdom Metazoa; phylum Chordata; class Mammalia; order Rodentia; family Muridae; genus Arvicanthis; species Arvicanthis niloticus. The sequence continues at coordinate 18,422,690 of NC_047664.1, forward strand.
ATGACTAAAGATAATTTAAAATAAATAAATAATATTTTTAAAAACAACAATAAAAAGAAATGTTCAATATCCTTAGTAATCAGCAAAAAGCAAATCAAAACAACCTGAGATTCCACCTTACACAAATCAGAATGGCTAAGATAAAAATCTCAAGAGACAACAGATACTGGAGAGTTTGTGGAGAATCCCATTGCTCACGGAATTGCAAACTAGTACAACCACTCTGGAAATCAACCTGTCAGATGCTCAGAAAATTGGAAATAGTTCTACCTGAAGACTCAGCTATACCACTCCTGAGTATATACCCAAAAGCTGTTCCAACATATAACAATGACGCATGCTTCACTATGTTCATAGCAGTCTTATTTGTAATAACCAGAAGCTGTAAACAATCCACATGTCCCTTCACCAAGGAATGGATACAGAAAATGTAGTTCATTTACACAATGGAATACTACTCAGCAATTAAATATGAGGACATTATGAATTTTTCAGGATGAAACTAGGAAATATCATCCTGAGTAAGGTAACCCAGGCCGAAAAGGACATACAGAGTATGTACTTACTGATAAGTAGATGTTAGGCAAAAAGTTCAGAATACCCGTGATACAACTCTCAGACCATATGAAGCTTAACAAGAAGGAAGGCCCAAGTATGAATACTTCAATTCCACATAGAAGGAGGAACAAAATAATCATGGAAGGCAGAGAGAAGGAGGGACTTTAGTGGGAGATGGAAAGAGCGGTCAGGGTCAAGTATGAATGGAGACAGGAGAGAAGCCCAAAGGGCCAGAAGAATGAGTAGAAATATGCAGCAGTATGGGTTGTGAGGCAGTGGGACCATCTAGAAAGTCCCAGAGACATGGGATGTGAAAGGCTCCCAGAAGCCAATGGGGATAGCCTTAGCCAAGATGCCCAACAGTGGGGAAATGGAATTGAAAGAGATCAGCTCCAGTAGATAGACATGGACCCCATTTGAGGCATGGAGCCACCCACTCATCTTCAAATTTTTTGACCCAAGATTGTTCCTGTCTAAAGGAATTGCAAGGACAAAAAAATTGGAGCAGGGACTGAAAAAAAGGCCATTCAGTGACCGCCCCAAACTTGGGATTCATTCCATGAGCAGGCACCAAACCCAGACACTATTTCTGATGCCATGTTGTACTTGCAGACAGGAGCCTGGCATGGATGTCCTCTGACTGGCTCTGCCAGCAGCTGATTAAGACAGATACAGATACTAACAGCTCAATCACTGGACTAAGGTCCAGGATTCCTATGGAAGAGTTAGGGGAAGCACTGAAAGAGCTGAAGGGGATTGCAACCCCATAGGAAGAACAACAGTATCAGGTAACCTGACCCCTCAGAGCTCTCAGAGACTAAGCCACCAATCAAAGAGTACACATGTGCTGTGGCCCCCACTACATATGTAACAGAGGACGGCCTTGCCTGGAAGCAGTGGAAAGCATGTGCTTTATCCTGTAGAAAGTTGATGCTCCAGGGAAGGGGGGTGTTAGTAGGGTGAGGTGGGAGTGGTGGGTGGTTGGGGAAGCACCCTTTCAGAAGTAAAGAGAAGGGGGAAGGGGGTGAAGAACTCATGGAGAAGCAACCAAGAAGGGGGGGGCAACATTTGAAATATAAAAATAAAATAATTAATAAAAATAATAATATGTGGTTCCAAATTAATAGTGAAATCCTTTTTTAATGGTGAGTGGCCATATGCATGTGTAAGCAGATCATCTTTCTAGAACCACGTTAATCAATCTGAGTTTGTTCATGGAAGGTTACCCTTATAAACTCGACATAATTGCATTTAAGAATGAATATCTTTGGTTGGGTACTTTATCGTCACATATTAATGTAAATTCAACAAATTAGCAACTTAAAATTCAAATTAATAATATATGGGTGGTTATAATGTCTATTAGTATGTAGACCATCTCAGCAGAAGCTAGCAGCAGCTGCAAAACTGAGGGCACTTGAGTCTCCTTTGGATATACCAATGTTTGCACATTGTGCTGCTATGGTAAGGCACTAAGAACTATAAAGATTCCTTAGGTATTTCTAATGTGCAACCTATACTAAGAGTCACTTATCTAACTGTTTAATGTAATTTTTAAATAAAAGAGAATAAAGGTTAAACACCACAAATTAATTATTAAGAATAGGATTAAAGCACAGTGGCCAGAAAACTACTAGAAAGGACTAACCAAAAGAATTTCACTTTAAATATAAAAGCGTAAGTTGGCTTAAAAGGAGAAATGGTAAAACATATGTTATTTTAACACCTTTTTCAAGAGAAAAGAGTAATTGCATTAAGATTGTTTGATATAGATTCCAGAGCATATTTATAAAAGTCATTTCAAAATAAAAAAGAATGAACTCAATATGAGGAAATGATTATCTTAAACATATTTCACTTACTAACAGAACATTCACAATGTCAAGGCAAAAACAGATAGAGAAAATGAGAAATAAACAACTAGCAATAGGTTTTTTTTAATGTTTTTAATAATTGCTAGAATAAATAGGACAGGAAATTAGCGGGGATAGGGAACAGAGCAATTTAGTCAGACAATATGGCCCAGGAGACATTTACACAAAAATCCACCCAACAACAGAAACACACATTCATTCTAAAAATACAAAATATCACTCCATAAGCAAGGTGCAGAAGGAAACTGCTTTCACATTAAGAAAGCGTATAAGAAAAAAATTCACTGACACCCCCCCCTACCCCCATCACACTTCATGGTAAAAGATTGGAAGCCACTTCTTTAAGGTCAAGATCCATATAAAAAATAAAAATGGTCATGTTCACGTCTAATTAACATGATGCCACAAGTCACAGAACAGATTTATCAAGAAAAACAAGAACAAAAGGTTGCTAAACTTAAAATGAAGTAGACGTATTATTTTTCACACAACATGATTCTATCCATAAACTTTCAAGATTCTACTAGTTCATGTATGCGTCAAAGGCACTGTTAGAACAAATAACCACATTCAGTAATTAAAAAGTATCTACTATATAATCCTTTCATTCCACATCTGTGTATATGAACAAATGAATTGAAAGCAGGTCCTCAAAACTAATATTTTTACATCCATGTCTATTGCAGCAAAATGTACATTAGCCAAGGGGTTGCTCATACATCCGTCAGTATAGGGGCATGATGGTTTGGTATGAAATATCTCCCACAGGCTTAGGTATTAGGAGCTTGGTTGCCAGTTGGTAGGCTTTGGAGAGGTCATTTGATCCAGAGGGCTCTGATTTCTTCAATCACTTAATTCCCTGATGGATTCGCGATACGATGACCCTAAAAGAGCATGAAAAGTAGGAGGTGAGGCACCTTTGGAGGAAGTATGCCACAGGAGGGGGCGGTCTTTGTGGGCTTCTGTCTTGCCCTTATCACTTCCGGTGTGCTTTCCATTGTTTCCTGTCAGCCCTGGTGCTAGCATGGTTCCCTTTACCCTCCCTGCCTTGACGGACTGAAGCCTCTGAAACTCGTGGACATTTTTCTTCTTCCCATGGTTGTTTCTGCCCAGTATTTGATTCCAACAACAAAAACATCTAGCACAGTGAATAAAATAAGTTGCTAGCCTCTAAAATAGAGGGGAATCTCTCGCACAGGTTTAGTCATAGAGTTGTGAGTGCATTAAGATAAACAAGCTGGCAAAAAAAAAAAAAAAAAAAAAAAAAAAAAAAAAAAAAAAAAGACGAGTTCTACATAATCTCACTTAGAGATTTCCATAGTAGCGAAGTTCATAAAAATGTGAAGACTAGTGGTGATCAAAGACTTGGTTGAGGAAGGGTGAGTACCGGGAGTTTTCTGATGAGTATAGACTTAATTTTGCAAAATAAAGTTCTGGATATTGGTGTGGAAAGCAATATGACCTTTCCTAGCTGTACTGAACTATATACTTAGAAATAGTTGAGATTTTTAAAAATGACCAAGGTAGTTATCAAGGTAGAGCACATTCTGAGCTATAAAACGGATCTTAATTAAGTAAAAATTTAAATACTTTGTCAGATCATGTAGGCCTGAAACAATGGTGAAAAACTTGTAAGTATAGATCATGTTTTATTTATTTATTTGTTGGATTGATGGTTTGTCTGTTTACAAACGCTGTTCCACCTCCTTCCTGCTCCTTCCCTCACAAAGTCTCTCTACCTTTTCTCTTCTCTGAGATGGTGGATCCCCTTGGGTATGCCCCCAAACCTGCCATATCAAGTCTCTGCCAGATCAGGTGCATCCTCTCCTACTGAGGCCAGATAAGGCAGACATGGAGACTGCGCTGCGTGTCTGCTACATTGATCACACGTTCTTATTTGATATTTCTTTACTATATTTTATCCTGTCCAAATTCATCTAGTTTCTTGAAGTTTCTAAATTTTATGCCATATAATTTTCTTTCTTCTCCTCTATTTAAACACTGACAGTATCTGTATTGTATGTTTGTTCCTAGTTGGTACTTTGTGTCTTTCTTGCCCTTTGTAATCAGTCCAATAGGTGGCTTTTCCATTCTCAATCTACTGAAGATGATCACTTGGCTGTTCCGACAGCTGTCACTGCATATTCACAGTGTATGCACTAGGGTTTGCTCTTGTGCTTATTGTTTTCTTTCTTTGCCATTCTAAAATACCAGATACAGCTTTTTCCCCCTTTAAATCAGGCACCGTGTTTCTTTCTAATCACATCATTGGTAGCACCTCTAATGTCATGGTAGATGTTATTTTGTTTCATTGCATTACAAATATTGTTTGTTTTTTTTTTATTTCCAGTGTGATTTCTCAATGTAATAAATATTAAGGATATTAGCTAATTCCAAGTAGTTGGCAGTTGTGTCTCTCTTTTCAAGAGATTATTTGTTATTGACACATAGGTTCTTTTTAATTCTATTTATATAGCATATTCTATAAGATTTCACTTATTTGAAAATTTATTTTTACTTGCTTTGCAAACTATTGCATTGTTCAATTTGATATATGCTGTCTGTGGATGTGAATATAAGCTGTTGGAGATGGGTGGTGATGGGATGGTAGTATGGTACTGGGTATATCTCATACCATTAAAATGGAATTATACATGTAAATGCTAAATTATGATACATATGGTCCAGCATAATAAAAGTACATTATTGGACATATTATTCTGTATGTATTTCTTATGGCTATTGAGTATCCATACTGTTCATCATTCTCCCTCCTTATTAACTGTTGGCCTGAATGTTCTAGTCATTACATTTCAATTATGACTTCTCTCTTCCTTTACTTGTGGTTTAATTGAGCTGGCTCCCATCATCCTGAGAATTCAAATACTTTGACACCAGTTGGTGGCCTTCTTTGGGTAGTTTTAGGACATGTGGTCTTGTTGGAAGAAGTGTATCACTGGAGGTCAAAAGCCACTACATTCCTAATTTGCTCTGCAGGCTTTCTGCTTGTAAGTCGTGGTGGGAGCTCTCAGCTCCCTCTTCAGCTCTTCAGCCAGCACTGCTGCCCCACAGTGCCGTCATGGACTACAAGCTGAAATAAACTGTCTCCAATGGTTTACTTTGGTCATGGTGTTTTATCACAGCAATAGAAAGGTAGCAAATACAGTCGTCTTTTAAACTGGTTGGTGCACATTCAGGGCTGTTACTAGGTGGCTACAGATTTGGAATGGTGCTGTCTTTGCAATAAATTATCTTTTCATTATGGTATATCTATTTTCATTTCTAAAAATATTTTTGCTTTTAAAATCTTCAACATTAATTTAGCTATATTTGCATTTTTCTGGTTGATGTTTTCATATGTTTTTAAATATTTTTTTTCTTGGTTTGGGCAAGGTATTAGGTTTGGAACCTAGGGCCCTGAGCCTTCTGGAAAAGCACTCTATTCCAACCCCTCTGAGGTTGAAATAAGACCATACATTGGAGTTGCATCTCGACAGCAGCACATGGTTCGATTTTGTCACTTCTCTGAGCTGAGAACTTCCATGACTAGTTCTTCTAATCCGTGATATTTACTACAGTCACTGATGTGCTTGGATTTAAAGCTGTGCTCTTTTTATTTTCCCTATCCTGCCACGTTCTGTTTTCTATATTCTTTTGCTATTATTCTTCCCCATTTATCTTATAGGTTACGTATTTTACTTAGTCTATTCCCATTATCTTTCTATCTATTCTTTTAATGAAAGTGTATTTTATTTAAGGCTACCTAGAAATAAAAATATACAGTCATGACTTACACCTTTTTGTCTAAGTTTAATTCACATTTTCATTTTTCCCAAATGATTCAGGGGGTCTCAGGACACTTTAATTCCATCACGTTCCCCAATTTATCTGCCATTGTTATAGTACATTTTAATTATATATACAGATGCTTTCCAATTTATGATGGGGTTTATGCTCTAATAAATCCATTGTAAGTTGAAAATATTGTTAAACTGAAAATGCATTTAATACAACAAACCCTCAGAACATGATAGCTTAGCAACATGGCAAGCTAAGAACATGGCTGTGCACTACCTGGTCATATGGCTGACTGACAGCTGAAGCTTCCTGCTGCTGTCCAGCATCATGCAAAGTGTCTCACCATAGATCCCTAGTCCTGGAGCTCTTCAGAATCAAAGCACACTTTCAACTAAACATTGGTTTTATATTTTTGTAAAGTTGGACACCCTTAAGCCAAACCATTGTAAGACAGCTGTATTTACTCTTCTCAAATGGCATTATTATTCATATAATTCAGACTTATTTACATTTATCCACATTTCTATGCCTTTTACTTCTATATTCTCAACCTTCAGTCTGAAATTATCACAGGATATTTTTCCTGATTTCCTGTATTATAGATCTATGGTGATACTTTCCCTGTTTTACTTATCTAAAAATATATTTTATTATGCCTTCATTTTGCAGAATAATTTTGATAGGCACAGAATTCTACATTGCTTCTATTTGACCCCATGTACTCCTGGCTTCTTCTGTCACTGTTGGGAAGTTGGCTGTTGGGTTCATTTTGCTTTCATCAGAGTAATGTCACATGCCACTTATTCTACTTCATGCTCAGCGTTCACATTACTTCATAGATGGCTTGCTACAATTTGAAGAAATATCAGCCATTCTCCTTTACTATGCTGCTTTTACCCAGTCTTTCCTCTTCTCCCTTGATTCCCTTCTCCTCCACAGGCCATACATTTCCTCTGCATTCCTTCCACATCTTTTTTCATTTATTGCTTTCCATTATGCACAAGCTTCATTTGAATATTTTATTCTGAGCTATACTGAAGTGATCCTCTATTGAGCAGTGTCTATTTATTTCCTATTCTTTAAGCTCTTATCACTATTATATTTTTCAATTCTAGAAATATTTACTTATTAAAATATTTGATGTATCCTTCCAAATTCACAATCATTCCTTCTTTATTCTTGGCAATAAAAACCGTACATGATCATTTGAAAAGTAATGTCTGATGATTTTATTACATTGTTGCTTTCTGGTGTGTTTATAAAATATAGTATTTCTCTTAATTTGTATCATATTGCTTTATATGTTATATGTCTTGATATCAATATTTGCTTTACAATATCATATATAGAAAACATTGCAGTAACTTCAGGACTAGGATACAAAACTGTCCTCTTGAAAAGATTTACATTTGCCTTTGTGGGACACAGGTCACCTTATTGCAATAAAGCCTTAAGGTGATTTGGAGATGGGCTTTAGTCCCTGCATATTGATTAACTTTATCTTGATCCAACTGCAAGCTTGGGATTCTATTCTTTTCTTCCTCTTTGGCAATCCATGGATGCAATTTCTACACCAGCCCTGTGAGACTGCCAAGATCCACAGGAGCCTTTTAGGATTCCTGAAGGTTCCACTAAGGAAGCTCCCTAATGCCTGGGTCTATCTATCTGCATTCTAAGACACTCCCAACTCTTGCTCCTATTAGCTTGCACTGCCAACTTAGCCCTGTTCTGATTTTCAATAGATTCTTGTTATAGTTATTTTCTCCTACTTGTTCTCAGTGTGAAAGCTGTTCAGTTTATTTAGTCTTCCTTACAGAAACCAAAACTCTCAAGAAGATGTTTCAGAATACACCACCACTACCATGACAAGCTGACAAGAGAAACTGACACAGAGTGTTCGGGGATGGAAGAGGGCTGACGGCGGATAGTGGTGAGTCATGAATGAGGACATGAAACTCACTGTCTTGCTATAACTTCTGTCATGAATACTTCATTGGGGGGGGGGTAGATAAGTGCATAGCATTACATTTGAGAATGATCTCTATAGATTCAAATGGCTATTCTAACTGTAAGGAAGCTATTGAGATGTATAGACTGTAGGTCTTGCTAACTTAGGGTGATTTCTTTTCCTTGCCATGTATTTATATAAAGTTTATAAAGCAATGTTTACTTTAAAAGATGGCTCCCTACTCTCTTACCTTGACTAAATGCATTCTTCTTCTCTGTCCCTGGTCACATAATGACAAGGGCTATATGATTGGGTCATTCTAGAAGCATAATCAACTGAGCTTCTAAGAATTTCCCTTTTCTTAGAAAACTAAATCTTAATATCAGATGAAATATTCTTAGAGGTAAATTGTGGCAAATCTTGATTTTTTTGTGAGTCTGAGATCTTTGAATGATCTAGTCCCTTTGCTTAAATAAGACTGCATCTATACTCAAGTCTCTCTTTCTAAATTCAGTCCTTTGACTACCTTCTATATGCCAGACACTGAGACAGAAATATAACATAGACTAAAATAGACAAAGTCTCTGTTCTCGTCAAGTATTACTTAGGAGAGGAACCAAGTTTCAGTCTCTAACTATCCCTAGCATATATAGGAGGAAGCAGACTTCAGTAGACCCCGTTTGCACATCCGTTTGTGCAATTACTCAACTACAACAAGGCTTGAAGGTTGTAGCACTGGATAAAAAATTGAGAACAATGTTTTTCATAAGACAGTAGGTACCAACTGTAGTGGGCCACAAAATAAACAGAAGCATAATGTGTGTTCTAAAACAACATATAAAAGAATCAATTCATTCTGTACAGTTCCAATAGGCATCTTGAAGAAACATGATGCTTGTTTGGAGATGGGAAGAATTGAGAGTAGCCAGGTTCAGAGTAGGCATGGAAGAAGATTCTGTGTAAAGAACCTGGGTGATAGAGTTTGGTTCATCCTTCCATACAAAATGGACAAGAAGGGGACAAGAATGGGTAATCAGTGGAATCATCTGTTTTCCCTTCTAGCCTATTTGCTGTTTGCTGTCTACTGGATTCCCTAGGGTCTTACCACTGGGAATGCTGGAGAATCTTGAGCCGAGAGGGAACGATACAATTGAAAAGGCTTGGGGCCGTCAGCCCCCACGCCATTACTGTTTGCATCCATATAACTGATGGTACCAAGCAAGAGTCTGGATTGTGAGGAGCCTGGCAGCTTTGCTCAGCTATTCTCAGCCACTGACACAGCTTTTTCCTCTAAGATTTGAGATGTATTTCTATGTTAAACTTTTTAAAAATGTGAGGGGTGTGTGTGGGGGAAATGGTACAAGTTGAGAGAGGGAGGGAGAAGAGAACTGAAAATGATTGCACATTGAAATAAGTGTGCTACTTGAGAAAATTATAAGTGCCTAAAAACAGGAATCTGTAATGAAAGTACCCTCCGAAGCAGAACTGGAGCACCGCTGATCTGATGCCGACACACAATAAACCAGCCTACTAAACCCAAGCGAGGACTTAGATTTAATAAGATGGGTAGTGTACTAAATAAATGCCACCTGATTATTAAAGATCTTTTTATTGAGGATTTACAACTATGTCATCAAATAGCTGAACAGTATTCAGGTGCAATAAGACCCATATGAGAAACTTAATTTAAAGTAGTGCAAAGAACTCAAAACACTATTACAAACAGACCATGAAAACTTGGGAAATAGATAAGCAAAGAGGCAAAAAATATCCCATCAAATTATTGTCAATCGTGGGGGTAGAGGCGGTGAGGGAGGACAAAATATCATTTCCATATGAGTCAACTAAATAGCTATTCAAAGGCGCCATAGCATGACGGAACTGCACACCACTATGTAGATGTGCCCTCCCCCAGGAGCTGACTATACCTCCCTTCTTTCCTTTGGAAAGAAAATTAACTTTTTAATGTGAATTCTCTGTAGTAAAGAAACCTTTGAATTTGTTAGAAAATGGCCTTGCAAAGTAAAGTGAGCTGAGTAAAGAGTCCGTGTGAGCCCCCCTCTAGATTTAGACTGTCACTGAGGGAGTGCTGGTATGGAAGGGGAAGCAGGGAGGAGTGGAGCATGGGAATGTGACAGGCAAACAGAAGTAGAGAGGAGGAGAGGTGATGGTATTCCAGACAAGTGGAGAAACGGAGTCATTTGGTGACGTGTAGGGCTGGAGGGCTTCCCTCACACATAGGGCATGGAACAATTTACTCTGAATGTTTAAGCTCCATCAGGTCCCTCATGGTAGCTAGAAAGCTAAGCTACAAGACCTCTAAGCTCTCCGTGAGTTCTATAGTCCTTCACTCTGTTCTCAAGGCGATTCCTAGGATGCTGACCATAAGAAAAGCCTTCCAGAGCAATAGGACATCCTTGTAATCTAAGAATAAGGGAAGAGCTTAGATTCTGGGTGATCCCCTGAGGCCTTTGAGTCTTCCCTCAGCCTTACTGTTTGGCAGGCAGGAAAGATTGTTGCTCAGTCACATTGATGACAGGATTCTACTCACATCTGGTTGTGGGACCAGACCTGAGCAGTTCAGTGTGAGGCTGCCAGATTAACTGGGTAGACTGGCCACATGGGCTGAATGTCTTATATACTGAGAATGAGTGAACATAGGTGTGTTCCAAGATGGGGAGACCCAGAAACTTGGCCTGGTAAGGGTGAGGGGAAGAGTTTCATGATCTATTGCCATTACAGGCAAAGATGGTATGTCAGAGAGGAAGCAAAAACGGATACAAAATTATACTATTGACAAATGTTACCATTTATACTTCAGATTTCCGATACCTTGTCCACAGTCACAAGTGACATCAAATTTGTCCCTAAAATAACTAGCCTTTACATCCTTGTTACTTGAGGCTGTAAGTTAAGATGTCTGGCTGCCATTCATAAATCTGATCTCCTTTAGGGCCTGTTGGCAGCCCCCCTCCCAGTTGACACTGACCAGCTCTTTCTCCCCCTGCCTAATGCTATGAGGAGGGGTAAAAAAAATATTATTAAAATATGCAAAGCAGTTCTTCAATCATAGAAAAATACTCATGTCAGCTGGGAAGAAAACGAGAGCAAAAGAATACTGAAAGAAAAATGAAGGAGAAGGGGAATGTGTATGCCTCCATCTCTTCTCATCTCTGCTGTGTTTCCCTAGCCAAGATCACAGCAGTTCTATGCTGTAGAGGGACATCCGTCAACGCTAATCAATACATGTGGTGTTAGTCATGGATGATAAATTTGAAAGGGATTATAACTGTAAACAGTGATCAATAGAGACTTGCTGGAGGAGACAGAGAGGAAAAAACAACCTTAAAATGTTACACGGTTAATAAAGTAAGGAGGAGAGTCAGTCTTAAACAAAACTCCAAGGAAGCCACGGAGTGCCTAGTTCCTTCTCATAGATGGGACTGAGAGTGAGTGAACAGTCCTCCCCAGACTATCTCACAAGGCAATCACTACTAAAAGAGTGCATTATTAATTCACAGTACATTTGTGATTCTTCTGGTTGGAAGGCACATTCTCCATTATCATTTGGTTGAAGATTTGTTCCTGGATCTGAGCTGGCATCACTCAAAGCCCCCAGAGTATAGCTTGCCCTTTCCCCACACTACCCCCCTCCCTCCTGTCTCTTCTCCCCTCCACAGATTTCACCACTGCAGGCACATGACTGAGCAGTGCATTCACAGGAATGACATTCCTCTCTGCAAACAAATACATCCTGAACCCAAGCAAAGGGGAGAAAAAAATGCAGGGAGCCTCTGCTGCTCACCCACAGATGAATGGAACTATCCGTCTTGTCACCAGAGGTCGGATGGAAAGGTTACTCGGAGTCTATACCTTACCTTCTCTGCTGACGTTAGCAGGCAAGTTCCTTAAAAACAAAGCAAAATAAAAAGTAAAAAAAAAAAAAAAAAAAATCCACCCTAATCCTACCCCATCAAGAGTTAATGGGCCCTCTAGAACCCTTCTGAGATAGTGTCTTCTCACCACCTTTGAAGCCACAGCTCCAGGCCTGACATGGACATTTTTTTTTTTCAGCTGACCTTTCAGTGTCCTTTCTGCCAGAGTGTGTAAACCATAAGCTGATATATGAAGGCAATTTTTAGTGGTGCCACTTGTATCTGAGCGATTGCACACACTTTACGGTTCTGGCCTGCCACCCTTTCCACCTTTCCAAGATCTCTCTATTTTCTTTTAAGGGAACTGCACCAGAGGTGAAGGCAAGTTTAACTGCTTCAAGACTTTGATGGCCACAAGCACCTGTTTGGGCAATTCATGACTGGCCAATGCTCAACTGCAAAGCTGAGGTACCTTTGCTGCTCTGAGGGTGGGGTCAGCATGGTAAGAGAGATGTGGACAGAGATCATGAGGATACATCTATCCATCCCCATACCTCTTTGCCCTCAGCTACAGCCAGACTTGATAGGTTTCAAAGCCACAGCTTCATCTAAGACTCAAAGGGCACAAAGCCATTTTCTCCATAAATTCTTAGAGCTGGGACCCTGGGGACTTCCTCAAGCAGAGTTCAGAGAGAATCAGGGGAAAAGAGATGACTGAGAGGAGACATCAGCTGTCAGGGTCATATAGAGCATCTATGTTCTTCCACAAGGCCATTGTCACACCTCTCTCAGAAGCTGGGGCTGTCTTTGTCTGTAGAGTTGCAACTTCAGTCCTGCTAAGCTCTGGGCTATGCCTGGACTCTACAGGAACACTCAAAGGGGGACACTGAGAGTTCACTCTCATTTCAAGCTGAGAAGAAAAGCTTCAGAAACAACTTCACACGGTGTACCATAGAGCCAGCCCTTCAGTTGTCAATGTGAATCAAAGAATCATTAGACGGTTCAAAGCTCAAGGAGCTCCAACAAGAATATCCTGGCCATTTCAAATAAGACTCAAGGTCATTCCCAACTACCTGGTTCCCAATGTTCCAACAGACTATCACCCCAGCAGCCAATGAGGAGGACTTTTGGGGGACCTTTACTGGACTTTCCATCCTAGGCCATTGTATCTTAACCATATTTAGGGAACAAAAGGATTTGCTACTAATGTTTTAAGATGGAAAAAACTTATTTCAACCTATTTGTTCAAATCAAGTTCTCATTCACTTTATTACTCTGTCTTATCTTGGGTCATAAGGAAAGCAAGGAAATACAGAGTGCCTTTATGAATTATCCAGTCTGAAAACTTACCTGTGCCCCAGACTGCCAGATCATGAAACCATATGATGATGACAGATTGTTAGGAACCTGCACCCCATTCTGCCACAAGATTCTTGGGAGGTGGTTCTCAAACGTTGCATAGATATTTGGGATTGCTTTTTGCACAATAGAGGTGACAAAGAAGAAAACAATAAGAAAGACAGTGCTGTGGACTGCCTTGAGTTGTGTGGTGTTGGTAATAACAGGGGTGTTTTGCAATCTTTCTGGCCAATGAAAGCAAGTCATTGCTCCTGCCTGGAGAAATGCAAAGCTCCTCCATCATGGACACAGGAATCCCCAGAGTCATAATAAACTTGTGGCTGGAGAAGCAGAGATAGGGGTAGAGAGACCTAGTGTGTCCAACAAGTTCTCAATGATGGACAAAAAGCTTATCTATCACCTCTTCTCCCCAGGGTCCTTAGGATGCCTGGTGTAAAGTGAAAGGGGGACCAGAAGCCAGCCTTGCAGGAAAACTTGAGCTCTAATAGATGGGCTGTCACTCTGATGCTTAACTGGAGAGACCTGAACCAGACTTATGATTTCCAGGTTTTCAGAGAAACCAAATGACCTCCACAGCCATGTGAGGTGTCTAAGACAACCCACCCTTTCTTCCCACTTTTCCCTGTCCTCAGACTACCATTCTTCCTACTTCTCTGTCCTCAGACTACCAATTCTTCTTTCTCCTTTTGGTTTGGTCTGTTCTTAAGCCTTTTCTGCATTTAAGGTTTTAGTCCTGGAGCAGCAAGGAGCTCAGAGAATCTCTTGATTGATGCTGTCAGTGAGGTGAAGAGCTCCGGTGTCAGGAACTGTCTTTTCTTCATTAAGTTTGAAAACATGCCCAGGGGCTAGTCTGTGATCTGCTCATCAATAAGTGGAAATCTACTGATAGACTCAAATTCATGCCAAGCGTTAGCAGAGAAAGGACAGATACCTTGTCAGTTCCCTTCCCCAAATAAGAATTCCCAAACACTTCTGTTGTCATTCACTGCAGACTAAGATATGTGATGTGAAGGGAAGACAAGGAGACCCAAGCAGTGGGATATGACTCTTTTCTGGGAGGGTCAACAACAGGAGCACCGGGGTCAGTGTGTAGGGGAAAACCCTGCTAGGGAAACACTGAGTTACTGCCAACATTCACTCTCCAGGATCATCAGAGAGCTGCCCATCAATGGCCAGTACTCAGAGTTCATCACCAATGAGTCATTCATAAAGGATCTCACAAAGCCTCCAGGAATTTGTGTAGGACAAAGAAGAATAGGGACTGGACTTACCAAGCAAGACAAACATTGCTGCTAAGTTAATAGAAGGAGAGAAGTAGAAAAAAGCAGAGGGATAGAAAAAAAACAATTGCTCAGAAAACTTAAGCAGGAAGCCCTTTAACCTGACTTAAAAATAAAATTTAAGAATTATACCTTGTGCCATAGTGAAAAGAGAGCAAAATATTATTTTTTTTAAAAAAAGGAGCAAACACCAAAATTGCAGTTAAGCCAACAAGCATTAGCTTGAGAGCTCTGACCTGCAGGTTTCAACAGTTAGCTTTAAAAGTGGTTGTTCACCAATCCACCTTGATTTCCTTACATAGGATAAGGTAATGTCAATATTGGCAGGCAATTCTTGAAAACCCAACTGTGCAGCAATAATGCCTATACTGGGCATGTGGGTCACAGAGCAAGGACAGAGGTTAGGAGTCCTTGTTCATGTTGATTCATGGCTTTTTCCCCTTCCCCTTTCATCTCCAGGCTATACACCTTGTATTGCCAAGTAGCATTACTTAGCACTGAACTAGAGAAATTATCACTGTAGCCTCATCTAGCAGTTCACAGAGATGCTCCGAAGGCAATGTTGAGCATGCCTCTCCTGCTCTTCTGCATTCTTTTCAAAGAGCATCTTGGACTTCTTTCATTCTTCAGTTACTATTATCTGATGACCTGCAGTGACCTCCTTGTCTCTGCACCTGTTATAGAAACAGAGACAGAAGAAAAAATAATAGAAAAAACCCCACAAAATCCAAAAAAAATTATTCTATGCCATAGAGATCTCGCCAAGAACAGAGGCAGAGACACCCTCTTTACAGGAAAAATTTGAGATGCATCTGAAAAGAGAAGAATTTCTCAGGTGAAAAATTCATGAGGCTGAAGATAGAGAGAGGTTCCAAAAGGAAGAACCATGCTAAAAGGCACCTAGAGAGCAAATAGTTCTGTTGTTAGAGGAATAATCATAATAATGGGTCATGTCACTACAGAATTCACCACCGGCAATGGTGGCCAAGCTTCTCACAGCTCTCTCAATGGTCCCAACAACCCTAGAAGGTACATGATATGATGGTTCTTCCTATCAGATAAAATATGAAAAACGACAGTCTCTCAAGGTCAAGCTGCCAAAGAGTAGGATTGAATAGCAGGTGACTCCAGAGGCCATACCTGCCACCATGGCACAGAACAGAAGCTTGCCTGAAGGGAAGATTGGGAAATTGGAACAATGGTGACTACCGAGAAGAGGCCCCAGGAGGCTGACTAAGCATTATTCAAAAGCTATGGTGGATTTAGGCAGGAATGACAGATGATTAGATTTGTAAAGACGAGTCTATAGCCATGGCAACAAATTATAACAGGAAATGAAACAAGAGAAAGGCATATTTTAGCATTTAAATCCAAAGAAAGCATTATTCCTAGTTTCTTTTTATAAACTCCAACATGCACATGCACATACACATACATACACACACACACATACACACACAGAGAGAGAGAGGCATGTTCACATGTAAAATAAATGACTAAATGTAAAAAAAAATGAAAACAGTATAAACACTTCTTAAATTATAAAGAATAGTACAAACATTGCTTCTAGGCAATATGGAGTGAGAGGAATTGAATTCACCCTCTACAGCCTAAAACAATTAAAAAACAAATAACAGATATCATATTAAAATGTATTTTAGAGCAGTACCTACTGGGTTCTCTGGAAAATAAACATGGGATCTTTATGGCCCCTCATTTTCTCTTTCATTGCTGTGACAAAATATCTGAAAGTACTTAAAAGGAGAAATGTTGTAATCTGCTCATGAGTTTAGGTTTTAATTCATGGTCACCTGGCCCAGTGAATTTGGGCCCGTGGAGGAGGCCTATCTTGGTTAGTGAGAGTATGGTAATCATACCATGGTACCTGTCTTAGTTAGGGTTTTATTGCTCTGAAAAGACAACATGACCAAGGCAACTTTTATAAAGAACAAAATTTAATTGGGACTGGCATTCAGATGGCCAGTCTATTATCATCATGGTGGAAAGCATGGTAGCATCCAGGCAGATATGGTTCTGGAGAAAGAACTAAGAATTCTACATCTTAATCCAAAGACAGCCAAGAAGATACTGTCTTCCATAGGCAGCCAGGTGGAGGGTCTCTTCTGCATTGGACAGATCTCCAGCATAAAACCTCAAAGCCCATCCCTGCAGTGATATACTTCTTCCAATAAGGCTGCACCTACTCCAAAGATGCTGCACCTCCTAATAGTAGTACTTTCCATGGGCCCGGCATATTCAAACCTCCATAACACCTGAGAAGAAAAAGAGAGGAAGGAATGTGAATTCCAAAACCTGCTTCAAGCACACTCCCTCCAAATCCCCCATCCCAACCTCAACAAGACATTCCACTCCACTTGCTAATATCACCACAGAGTGACAACCATGCCTATGACTCATGAGGCTGTGTGCATGATTCAGATTCAAATTCACAGTATTTCCCCAAATTACCACTTGCAGAAGGTCCCAGATCACTGTGCAAAGACATGGATCTACTTAGAGTCCAGTGCTCTTCCAGGAAGCTGTTTTTCTTATCCATAGGGGAAGCATCCAGGGAAGATACTGTGGGAGGAGTGCTGTAGAGACACAGAAGTGGGTGGTGGCTGAGGAAGATCCACTCAGGAGTCAGGCAGAACAGTGACCTGCTTAAGGGAATAGGGAACTAAGCTGGTCCAGTGGGGGTGAAAGGTGGGACAATTGGGGTGTCTGGAATAGCAAATAGCATAGGGCCACTCTGCAACTAGGTTCAAAAACAGTAATTGTTCAAGTTAAGGTTTCGCTTTAGTGGTGGGAAGATTAGTTCTAAACTGCTCTGATCTGGCCTGATAAATGCAGGCGTTATCTGAAAGTCTCAAACTACTTCCAAATAATTTTCCAGTGTCTCAGAATAAAGCTCAAAATATTTACAAAAACACTAAAATACTACACCAGTTAGAACCAAAGGTGAGTGACCCAATTGACAGCTGAACTGCCCCATACCCAAGACTTGGTTCCCAAAGACCTATTCTGTTGTCTACTCATATCTCATCCCACTGTAATGTCCCCCTGGCCACAATATGGGTGGAGTTCTGTTGCCCAGGTTCAGATCACACCAGTCAGAAAAACTAGTGCCATTTAAAGAATAGATGGAGACCAAGCAAGCCAGAAAAATGATAGGTGAACTCAGGCAGAGTTTCTCTGATGGACCAGAGACCATGCCAGCCACCAGAATTCCAGATAGGCAGTCTATTTGTGCGCCTCAGACCCCTCAATCTCCATCCCGCTTTTAATCACCATAGCCTACCCCCCAGCTCAGGCAGAAACCTCCTGCTACACCAGCTACCATCTTAGACAGAGACTGCCTACTGAGTCAGAGATCATGCCAATGGCCAGAAATGCCGGCTACAAAGACCAGAAAATCAAATAGGAAACAGAAACCGAGAAACAAAACACCCATCCAACAGAGACAAACTCAGAAATCAACACCTAAACCTATAGTCATCCTAAACCCAGACACCCCAAATGCCAGTTTAAGAACACAATCAACAATAGCCTGGGCAATATGGCATGACCAGAGACTAGCTATTCTGCAACACCAAACCCTGGATGTTATAATACAGCTGAAGCACAAGAAAATTATCTTAAAACCAACTTTATGAAAATGATAGAGGTCCTTAAAAGAAAATAAAAAAAAATCCTTTAAAAAATTGAGGATCCCCCTTGGCAATGGAAAAAGAGATACCTTGTTGGTGTTG
This sequence comes from Arvicanthis niloticus, assembly GCF_011762505.2. Lineage (NCBI taxonomy): Eukaryota > Metazoa > Chordata > Mammalia > Rodentia > Muridae > Arvicanthis > Arvicanthis niloticus. The sequence goes on from NC_047664.1 coordinate 18,441,134, forward strand.
TTCTTATATCAGTTGGGGTCAGAACAGATGGAGTCCTTTGTTCATGCTAGATTTATGCTCTGCTTGGTGACCAAAGCTACTAAGACTATCTCAAGACTAGGACTCATAGAAATCAAATCAAATCTAGGCTCCACAATAAAAAAAAAAAAAAAACAAAGACCTATGGAACACCATGCCACTCACAGGCCTGACCTCCAGTGCATGGCACAGGTGGGCCATATACACCCACTAGCTGTCATGCCACACAGCAAGGATGGAATGTCACCCAGGGGCCCACCAGCCATTTATTCAGCCTACCATAGAATCTGCCACAATATACAAATATGTGGTAGTCAGATGGAAGAAAAAGAGAAGTGGAGCAGCTTGAACATTATGAAGAGAGATGGAACTGGAGACTGGAGAGTAGAGAGGATTAGCCTGCTATGAGTATCCAGTCCTGCCACTCAGGGCCATGACTAGGTCCAAGCAAAGGTGCCATTGAAGGCCATGTCTGAGTCTGTGGCTACTCAGTGGCAGGGTCAGTTGATGTTGATGGATCATATTACCACTAGAAAACATGGGTAGGTCCCTGATTGAGACAGCCATTGAGACCTCATGGGTGTTCAGGGGCTGTGCAAAACTTGCTACACCTTTCACTGGATGTGGTACTCTGGAGAGCTGTCTTCATCTTTCACCAGTTATAGCATTCAAGAGAGTGGGCTCTGTGCCTCACCTAAGTAACACAGTAGAGCTGCCTTTGGAGAGCTGGCAAGCCAACCTTGAGGGCATGAGAGCAGAAGAGCTGACTCCTGCCTGTTGCCAATGGCAGCATTAGGTGACCTAGCCAAAGTAGTGCTGGAGAGTTCACCCTGGTAGTGTAGATAAGGGAGAGCTGGTGAGCTGAACAGTTTGACTATCACCCAGGTCTAACTCTAAGACCCTGAATTGGCCCACCAAAAGTCTGCATCATCTGTGACCAGTTGGAAAGTGAAAGCCCAGTCCTGTTGATCCAAAGCTGCAGGATCTCTATGACACAGGGCAACAACAGGATAACTGGGAGGAGTTCTGATGAGGATTCAATATTGATGGAGTCACAGAAGCCAGAGATCTTGAATCAGACCAATGACACATTGTAATGAACATGTGTGAGACATGCTGTGACATACTATAGCCTCCATGATGAGTTATTTTCTATGTTTTGGGGTTTTGCTATTGTTTGTGTGTGTGTGTTAAATTGAGGGAAAAACTGTAGGTCAAAGGGTGGATATGAGGGGACAGGGAAATGAGCAGAACTAGAGTGTGTGGTGTGAAACTCACAAAGAATCAATAAAAACTTTTTTAAAAATCAAGAAAAAAAACAAACAAAAAATTGGAGGAAATCAATACATTCCTTAAAGAATGGCAAGAAAGTCAACAGACAAGCAAGTGAAGAAAACTGATCAAGACCTAAAAATGTAAATAGAAATAATAATGAAAATGCCAATTGGAGATCCTGCCAAGCCCAGCAGCCATGAGGTCAGCCCTATCCCCTCTGTGCTTCATCTTCTGGTCCACAGCTCTACCTGCAATCCCAGATTTTCACTCCACTCTCCAGAACATAGCTTAGCCTGTTCCTAGGAGGACTGCTGCCACCCAGAACAACCAGAGGCCTTCTGCTATTACAGACTACCAGCTATCTCTGCAGTCACATAGTCAAGCTACCACCAGGGACTACCAGGTCAGCCAACACCAGAAACAACCACATGACTAAAGGCAAACACAATAATAGAATTAACAAGAGCCAGGGCAATAGGGCAGCATCAGAACCCAGATTTCCAACTACAGCAAGCCCTGGATATCCTAACACACCTGAAGAGCAAGACAATAGCCTTAAATTAAATCGTATGAAGATGATAGAGACATTTAAAGGACAAATAAATGAATCCCCTAAAGAAATACAGGAAAATACAATCAAATGAATAAATAGAAAGAAATATAATACAATCAAAATACAATCAAAGAGGTGAAGAAAATGAATAAAACTATTCAAGACCTGAAAATGAAAATAGAAGCAATAAAGAAAACACAAACAGAGGCAATACTGGAGATGGACAACTTAGGATAGAGAACAGAAACTACAAACAAAAGCATCACCAACAGAATACAAGAAATGGAATAGAGAGTCTCAGGTGTAGAAAATGCCATAGAAGAAATTCATACATTGGTCAAACAAAATGCCAAATCTAAAAAGTTTCTAAAACAAAACATCCAGGAAATTTGGGACACTATAAAAATATCAAACCTAAGAATAATAGGAATAGAAGATTCTCAGATTAAAGGCCAAGAAATACCTTCAACAAAATCATAAAAGAAAAATTTTCTAACCTACCAAAATATATGGCTATAAATGTACAAGAAGCTTACAGAACACCAAATAGATTGAACCAGAGAAGAAACTCACCTACCACATAATAATCAAACATAAAATATACAGAAGAAAGAATATTAAAAGCAACAAGTAAAAAAGGTCAAGTAACATACTGGAATTACATCTGACTTCTCAACAGAGACGCTAAAAGCCAGAAGGGCCTGGGCAGATGTCTTGCAGACCCTAAGAGACCACAGATGTCAGCCTATACTACTATACACAGCAAAACTTTCAATTACCATAGATGAAGAAGCAAAGATAACATGACCAAATTTAAACAATATGGCTCCACTAATCCAACCCTACAAAGGATACTAGAAGGGAAACTCCAACACAAGGAAGGTAATTACAACCAGGAAAACACAAGAAATTAATACTTTCACAGCAAAACCAAAAGATGAGAAACAGAGAAACACACACACAGAGAGAGAGAGAGAGAGAGAGAGAGAGAGAGAGAGAGAGAGAGAGAGAAACTAATACCACCAACATTAAAATAATAGGAACTAATAATCATTGGTCATTAATATCTCTCAACATCAATGTAATCAGTTCACCAAAAAAAAAAAAAAAAAAAAAAAAAAAAAAAAGACACAGGCTAAAAGAGTGTATGTGTAAATAGGATCCATCATTCTCCTACATATAAGAAAAACACCTCAGCAACAATGATAGACATTACCGGAGAGTAAATGGCTGGAAAAAGATTTTCAAAAGCAAACAGACCCAAAAAACAAGCTGGAGTGACATTATAATATCTAATAAAATAGACTCTGAACCAGAACCAATCAAAAGAGATAGGAAAAAACACTTAATACTCATAGAAGGAAAACCAAAATGACATCTCAATTGTGAACATCTATGCCCCAAATGCAAGGACACTCACATTCATAAAAGAAATATTACTAAAGCTTAAATCACACATCAAACACCACACATTAATAGTGGGAGACTTCAATACTCAAATCTCACCAATGGACAGCTCATTAAAACAAAAACTAAACAGAGAAATAATGAAACTAAAAGAGGATATAAATCAAATGGACCTAACACATAGTTACAGAACCTTTCACCCGAACACAAAATAATATACCTTCTTCTCAGCACCTCATGGAACCTTCTCCAAAATTGAACATGTACCCAATCAGAAAGTAAGCCTCAACAGATACAAGAAGATTGAAGTAACCCCTTCCTTTATATCAGATCACCATGAATTAAAACTGGATTTCAATAACAACACAACAGACACCCAACAAATTTATGGAAACTTAACAACTCTATATTTAATGACCACTGGTCAGAGGAGAAATAAAGAAATCAAAGACTTTCTAGAATTCAATGAAAATGAAGGCACAATGTACCCAAACTTATGGGACACAATGAAAGCAGTGTCAAGAGGAATGATCATAACATTAAGTGCATTCATAAATAAATTGAAGAGTTCTCATACTGATGATTTAAAAGTATACCTGAAAGCTCTAGAAAAGAAGGAGGAGAAGGAGGAGAAGGAGGAGGAGGAGGAAGTGGAAGAGGAAGAGGAGAAAGAAGAGAAGGAGGAGGAAGAGGAGGAAGAGGAGGAGCAAACATGCCTAAGAGGAGTAGGTAGCAGAAAATAATCAAACTCAGGACTCAAAGAATCAAATAAAAAGAATGAGAACAATACAAAGAATCAATAAAACCAAGAGCTGGTCCCTTGTAAAAATCAACAAGAGAGATAAACTTTTAGACAAACTAACTAAAAGGCAGAAAGACAGTATCCAAATTAAAAAAATCAGAAATGAAATGAGAGATATAACAACACACACTGACGAAATTCAAAGAATCATTAGGTCTTACTTCATAAACCTGTACTCCACAAAATTGGAAAATCTAAATAAAATGGATGATTTTCTAGATAGATACATACCACTTAGCAAAGATAAATCAAGATCAGGTAAACTATTTAAATAGTCCTATAACCCATAACAAACAAACAAACAAACAAACAAACAAACAAACTAGAAGCAGCCATTAAATTCTCCTAACCAAAAAAGGCTCAGGGCCAGACAGTTTTAGTATATAATTCAGCCAGAAGAGCTAATACCAATACTCCTTAAACTTTTTCACAAAATAGAAACAGAAAGAACATTGCCAAACTCATTCTAATCACACAAAGACTCAACAATGAAACAGATTTTCAGACCAATCTCCCTTATGAACATTGATGCAAAAATACACAATAAAGTGCTCACAGACTTAACCAAAGAACACATCAAAAACATCATCCACCATGATCAAATAGGCTTCATTTTAGGGGTGGAGGGTGGTTCAATATATGAAAATCAATCAATATAATCTACCATATAAACAAATGGAAAGAAAAAACCTATATGATTATCTCATTAGATTCTGAAAAAGCTTTTGATAAAATCTAACACCACTTTATGTTAAAAGTCTTGGAGAGTTGAGGGATATAAGGCACATAGATAAACAAAATAAATTTAACAAAATAAATTTAATATACAGCAAGATAATTTCCAACAGCAAATTAAATGGAGAGAAACTTAAAGCAATTTCACTAAAATCGGGAATAAGGCAAGGCTGCCAATTCTCTCTCTGTCTATTCAATATAGTACTTGAAGTTCTAGCTAGAGCAATAATATAAGTAAAGGAAATCCTGGGGCACGAATTGAAAATGAAGAAGTCAAAGTATCACTATTTGCTGATGGTATGATAGTATATATAAGTGATCCCAAAAACTTTACCAAAGAAAACTGACAGCTGATAAACACTTTCAGCTAAGTGGCTGGATACAAAATGGACTCAGATATATCAGTAGCCCTCATTTATATAAATGATAAACAGACTGAGAAAGAAACCAGAGAAGCAACACACTTCACAATGGCCAAAAATAATATAAACTATCTTGGTGTGACACTAAACCAGCAAGTGAAAGAACTGTATGATAAGAACTTCAAATCTCTGAAGAAAGAAATTGAAGAAAATATCAGATGATGGAAAGATTTCCCATGCTCATGGATTGGTATGATTAAGAGTGAAAATGGCCATCCTACAAAAAGCAATCTACAGATTCAATGCAATTCCCATCAAAATTTTAACACAGTTCTTTGCAGACTTTGAAAGAGCAATTCTCAACTTCACATGGATAAACAAAAAACCTAGGATAGCCAAACAATCCTGAACAATAAAAGAACTTCTGGAGGTTTTGCCATCCCTGATCTCAAGCTGTACAGTAGAGCAAGAGTAATAAAAACTGTGTGGTATTGGTATAGAAACAGAGATGGAATTGAATTGAAGACCCAGAAATAAACCCGTACACATAGTGACACTTGATTTTTGATAAAGAAGCCAATACAATGGGGGGCAGGGGGAAGCATCTTTAATAAAAGTGCTGGATATCTGGATGTATAAGAATGGAAATAAACCCATATGTATCCCCCTGAACATAACTGAAGTCCAAGTAGTTCAAAGAACTCAACATCAAACTGGATACACTAAATCTAACAGAAGGGAATATGGGATATAGTCATGAACTCATTGGTTGAGAAGCCGTTAAAGAAATGTTCAATGTCCTTAGTCATCAAGGAAATGCAAATCAAAATGACCCTGAGACTCCACCTTATATCCATCACAATGGCTAAGATCAAAAAGTCAAGTTGACCCCACCTGCTGGTGAGCAGCAAGGGGAACATTCTTCCTTTCTGTTGGAGTGCAAACTTGTACAACCACTATGGAAATCAGTCTGGTGGTGTCTCAGAAAATTGAGAATGCTTCTCCCTGAAGACCCAGCTATATCACTCCTGGGCATATATGTAAAAGATGCTACACCATACCACAAGAACACTTGCTCCACTATGTTCATAGCAGATTTAGTCATACTAACTTAGAAACTGGATACAACCTAGATACACTTCAACCAAGGAATGGATACAGCAAATGTGGTTCATATACACAATGGACTACTTACTATTCAGCTGTTAAAAACAATGACATCATGAATTTTGCAGGCAAATGGATGGAACGAGAAAATATCATCCTCAGTGAAGTGACTCAGACTCAAAAGAACACACATGGTATGTACTCACTTATAGGTGGATATTAGCCAAAAAGTACAAGATACCCTGGTTATATTCCATAGACCCAAAGAAGCTAAACAAGAAGGAAAGCGCAAGTGAGGATCCTTGAATCTCACTCAGGAGAGGGAGTAAAATAATCATAGGAGGCAGACAGACAGAGGGAACTGGGTGGGAGAAGAAGACTCCTGGAATGGGGGAGGCTCCCAGGAGTCTATTGGAGGTGACATTTAGCAGTGAGGATATGGAACCTGAAATGGCCACTTCTTAGAGCCAGGTAAGACCCCCAGCAGAAGGATAAGGACACCAACCCACCCACAAAACTTTTGACCGAAAATTTGTCCCATATACAAGAAATTCCAAGACAAAGATGGAGCAGAGACTAAAGGAATGGGCAATCAATAACTGGCCCGATTTGAAACCCATCCCAAGGGCAAGCAACAATCCTGAATACCGTAATGATACTTTGTTATGCTTGCAGACAGAAGCCTAGCATAATCATCCTCTGAGAGGCTCCACCCAGCAGATGACTGAAACAGATGCAGAGACCCACAACCAAACATTGAATGAAGCTCAGGAAGTCTTATGGAAGCTTTGGGAAAAGGATTGAGGGCCCTGGGAAGGATAGGAACTCTACAGAAAGACCAAAAGAGTCAACTAACCTGGACCCTTGGGGGCTCTCAGAGACTGAACCACCAAAGAGCATACATGAGCTGGACCTAGGCCCTTCACACATATGTAGTAGATTTGCAACTCAGTCTTCATATGGGTCCCCAAACAACTGGAGAGTAGGCTGTCTCTACAGCTGCTTCCTGTCTGTGGATCTTATTCTTATAAGTGGCCTACCTTGTCTGGCCTTAGTGGGAGAGGATGCACCTAGCCTTGCAGAGACTTGATGTTCCAGGGTTGAAGGTTACCCATGGGATGCCTTCATATTCTCAGAGGAGAAGGAGAGGGGGAGGGACTCTGTGAGGGTAGACAGGGCTCAGGCTTTAAAGTGAACAGACAAATTAATGGGGGGAGGGGAAACATAAACTGAGAGAAATGAAAGATATAGGTACAGGAACTACAGACACAAGCATCACCAACAGGATATAAGAGAGGAAGAAAGACTTTTTCAGGCTAAGATACTACAGAGGAAATAAATTCATTGGTCAAAGAAAATGTTAAATCTAAAAAAATCTCTACCAAAAACATCCAGAAAATATGGGGCACTATGAAAAGGCCAAACCTAAGAATACTAGGAAGAGAAGGAGAAGAATCTCAGCTCAAAACTCAGAAAATGTATTTAACAAAACCACAGAAGAAATTTTCCTAACACCCCCAAAAAGACATGTCTATAAAGTTACACAAAGCATGCAGAACACTAAATAGATTGGACCAGAAAAAAAAATTCCCCATTCCACGTAATAATCAAAACACTAAACATACAGAACAAAAAAAAGAATATTAAAAGCTTCAAGGAGAAAAGGCCAAGCAACATAAAGTCAGACCTATTTTAATTACATCTGACTTCTCAGTGGAGATTCTAAAAGAACAGAAGGGCTCGGAAAGATGTCTTAGAGACTCTACCAGTCCAGACTACTATACCCAGCAAAACTTTCAATCACTATAGAGAAAACAAGATGTTTTATGACAATGTCAAATTTAAACAATATCTATCCACAAATTCCACTCTACAGAAGGTACTGGAAGGAAAACTCCAACACAAGATGGTTAATATACCCATAAAAAATGAAGGCAATAAGTAATCACATGCCAGCAAAACCCAAAGAAATAATCTCTCTCTCTCTCTCTCTCTCTCTCTCTCTCTCTCTCTCTCTCTCTCTCTCTCTCTCTCTCTCCACCACCACTACCACTAATATCAAGAAGACAACAGGAACTAACAATCATTGGTCACTAATATCTAACAATATCAATAGACTCAATTCGCCAATAAAAGGACACAAGCTAAGAGAATGAATATGAAAACAGGATCCAAGAAACACACCTTGACTTCAAAAATAAACATTACCTCAGAGTAAAGCAGTGAAAAAGATTTTTCAAACAAATGGACATGAGAAGTAAGCTGGTGTACCCATTCTAATATCTAACAAAATAGACTTCCAACCAAAATTAATCAAAAGAGAAGGACATTTTATCTCATCAAGGGAAAAATCCACCAAGATGACATTTTAGTTCTTATAAATGCAAGGGCACATATTTGTTAAAAATATAATTAAATCATAAATCACACATTAAACATTAATAGTTTTTAATAATCACACATTAATAGTGGGGGACTTAAATACTCTACTCTCACCAAAGAACAGGTCACCCAGACATAAATTAAACAGAGAAATAATGGCACTAACAGATGTTACCAACCAAATGGACTTAACAGATATCTTCAGAACATTTCACCAAAATACAAAAAATATACCTTTTTCTCAACATCTCATAAAGCAATCTCCAATATTGACCACATACTTGGTCACAAAGCAAGTCTCAGCAGATAACAAGAAAATTGAAATAACCCCTTGTATTCTATTAGACCACCATGAATTGAAGCTAAATTTCAACAACAGAAAGCCTAATACTGAATGACTACTGCATCAAGAAAAAATATTAAAGACTTCCTAGAATTCAATGGAAATAAGTGTGCAACATGCCCAAACTTATGGGACACAATGAAAGCTATGCCAAGAGAAAAGTTCTTGTGGCTTCATAAAGAAATTGGAGAGATCTCATATTAGTGATTTAACAGCAAATCCAAAAGCTCCAGAAAAAAAAGAAGAAGAAGAAGAAGAAGGAAAGAAAAGAAAACCAGCAAACACACCCAAGAGTAGTAGATGTCAGGAAATCCCAGTAGTAGTAGATCCCAGGAAAAACTGGGAGCCAAAATCAGTAAAATAGAAAAAGAACAATACAAAGAATCAATGAAATGGAGAGTTGGTTTATTGAGAAAGTCAACAAGATAGACAAACGCTTATCCAAATTAAAAGACAGAGAGACAATATCCAAATTAGCAAAATTAGAAAAGAAAGGAGGTCTGCCGTATATGTGGCAGAGGATAGTCTCACTGGATATCAGTGGGAGAAGTGACCCTTGGTCCTATGGGGGTTCAATGCCCCAGTGAATGGGAACGCCAGGGCAGGAAGATGAAAGTGGGTGGGTGGGTAGGTGGGTGGGTAGGGGAGCACTCTTATAGAGGTAGAGAGAGGGGTGATGGGATAAAATGTTTCTAGAGTGGAGACCTGGAAAGGGGATAACATTTGAAATGTAAATAAAGAAAATATTCAATAAAAGAAAAAAAAGAAAAGAAAGGAGGATATAACAACAGACTCTGAGGAAATCTAAAGAATCATTGAGTCATACTTTAAAAACCTATACTCCACAAAATTGGAAAATCTAAAAGAAATGGATAATTTTCTAGATAGATGCCACTTACCAAAGCTAAATCAAGATCAGGTAAGCTATTTAAATAGCCCTATAACCTGCAAAATAAAAATAGAAGCACTCATTAACAGCCCCCCCCCCAAAAGCCCAACACTACCAGATGGTTTTAGTGTAGATTTCTACCAACTCTCAAAGAAGAGTTAGTACCAATTCTCCTCAAATTCCACAAAATACAAACAGAAGAAACAACATCAAATTTGTTTTATAAGGCAACAGTCACCCTGATACCCAAACCACATAAAGATTTAACAAAGAAAGAGAATTACAGACCAATTTCCCTCATGAATACTGATGCATTAAAAAAACCCAAAAAACCAAACACAAAAACCTCAATAAAGTAACTACAAACTGAATCCATGAACACATCAAAAAGATTATCTACTATGGTCAAGTGAGCTTCATTCCAGAAACACAGAGGTGTTTCAATATATGAAAATATGTTGTCATAATCCATCAGATAAACAAACTGAATGAAGAAAACCACACGATCATCTCATTAGATGCTGAAAAAGCCTTTGACAAAATCTAACACCTCTCTATGATATAAATCTTGGAGAGAGCATGCATAAGAGAAACATACTTCACATAAGAAAAGAAATTTATAGCAAGCCTGTAGCTAGCATCAAATTAAATGAAGAGGAACTTAAAGCAATTCCACTACGATCAGGAATAAGACAAGGCTGTCTACCTTCTCCATAACTATTCAGTATACTACTTGAGGAGTCACCCCGGCACCTTGACATTGGTGAAGATGATAGAATGCTTGACATGGATGGGATTTGAACCCCAAATAAGGAAAATCATGGATCAAATAAGACCTGATAGTCAAACACTAATGTGGGGTGCAACCTGGCCAAAAAAAAAACAAGACAGCTTGCTGAAGCTTTCCTGACAGACTGTATTCATATGAGTCTTCATAGTAATGGGCCATCTTCTGTAACCAAGGTCTCAGGTGGAGGGATTAGGACACAAACACATCCACAAAACCTTCAACCTACAGTTTGTCCTGCCTGCAGAGTGTGCTGGGATCAGAATATAATATAAGCATCATTAGAGAAACAAGAGAGACGTCATCCAGCAACTGATGGGAACAGATGCAGAATCTTACAGCCAAGCATTAGGTATAGCTTGGGAAGTCCTGCAGAGGAAGGAGAGGAAGGATCAGAAGAATCAGAGAGGTCATAGACACTAGGAGAAGACAGTCCACATCAAGTGACCAGTACTCATAGAGGCTGGCAGAGATCAGGGACCTTAAGGGGTCTGACCTAAGTCCTCTTTATATATAAAGAGGACTTTATATATATTAAGGCTGATTAGCTTGTCCCTGTAGGATTCCTAACCATGGGAAAGGGGGCTGTCTCTGACTCTCTTGTCTGCTTGTGGTACCCTTCCTATTGAGTTGATTTGTCTAGCCTTGATGTAATGGTATATGCCTGGTATATTGTAACTTGTTATGCCATGTTTGGTTGATGTTCCTGAGAGAGCCTGCTCTTTTCTAAGGGAAGGTGGATGTGGTTTGCATCTGGGGGAGAAAGGAGATGAGGGGAGTAGAGAGACTGGGAGGAATGGAGGGAAATAAATTTTTAAAAAGAACGGCAAAATATACAACACCTAACAAGATCAAATTCTTAATCTCTACTATCTAATTAAAATTATCAGGCCTACAAAAATAGAAAAATATTATAGTTAAAAGAAAATTAAGAAACTCAAAAAAACAGATAATAGAATTAGTAGACAAGCATATTAAAAGTAATTAAAATGATGTTTGTTAACAAGTAAAAGTTAAAAGATTTCTCACTCTGGCAGCACTATATTACACATAAACACAAACACACACATGTATGTATGTATGTATGTATGTATGTATGTATGTATGTATACTACACCAGAGATTAGTATGGCTCCTGCACAAGGATGGCAGGAAAACTTGTGAAACATTCCGTATATTCAGAGAGGTGTAGAAATCTGTGTTGCAACACTTGGAAGACTGATGGACATTTGAGGGTGTAGGGTAACCAATCTGAGAAGAGTGACCTACCTTGACCTTGGTTCACCAATAGAATGCTTGTCATGGATGGGCTTTGAACCCCAAATAAGGAAAATCATGGATCAAATAAGACCTGATAGTCAAACACTACCATGGGGTGCAACCTGGCCAAAAGAAGCAAGACAGCTTGCTGAAGCTTTCCTGACAGACTGTAATCATATCAATATTGGTTCGCTAGAACTGAGCACAAGCCATAACAAAGACTGTGGATATATGTCACGATGTAGAAAAGAGTGAAAAAAGTTTTCATCTAATGGTCATGCACGACGAGAATAAAATCATTGTGTTTTTTTAATCAAAAGAAAACTCAATAAACTTACCAGAAAATTAAGGAAAAGATGGGTAGCCTGTCATGGGCATCTATAGTGACAAGAGTCAACAGAAACATAGCTGGGTTCTAAATAAATCCAAACAGGGAAAAGCACCTATTCTGATTGCAATCCATGTGGCCTCCAGAGGGAGAGATATGGAAGATGTGAAATTTTTCATCAATTATGACTACTCTACTTCCTCAGGGGATTATATTCATTATATTTGAAGATATGTGCACACTACCAAGCCAGGCACAGCACATACTTTCTTTACACCTAATAACATAAAACAAGTGAGTGACTGTTTTAGGGTTTCTAATGCTGTGAAAAGACAATATAACCATAGCAACTCTTATAAAGGAAAACATTTAATTAGGGCTGGCTTACAGTTTCAGATGTATAGCCATGGCAAGAAGCATGACAGTGTGCAGGTAGACATGGTGTTGGAAAAGAAGCTGAGAACTCTATGTCTTGATCCTGAGCACCTGAAGGAGACTGAGACACTCTGGCTTGACTTGAGTTTGTAGACTTCAAAGCCTGCCTCCACAGTGACACACTTCCTCCACTAAGGCTACACCTCCGAATAGTGTCACTGACTATGGGCTAAGCATTTACACACACAAGTCTATGGGGGCCATTCCTACTCAAACCATTACAGTGACTGATCTTATCTCTGTGCTTCAGGAAGTTAATCAAGCAATTAATCCCTACCTGCTTCAATTGGTTGAATACAGAGGTTCAGGTTGTTCCAGAGGTAGAGGAGGCATGCTCCTCTTGACAGATACTCATCTTTAGAGACAGGGAAAACTCTGACAGAGAGTATTCTAGTCTGCTTCACAGAGATTTGTGGCTAAAACTCAGAATGGTGTTTATAGTGATGTAAATTATACCAGCAGGAGTGTTGGAAGTAATTTTCTATCTGCTGCTATTCAGACCAGTTTTAGGACTGGTAATCCAACAGGGACTTACCAGAAGTTATGATAGCACTCAGCAATATGGAAGCAATCTTGCAAATGTGCACAAAGATATGCACCAATAGTCATATACATATTCTGCTACTGCAGCTCCTATCCCTATGATTGGCTATCTACAGCCACAAAATATTCCCAGTAACTGTTCTTTATATTACGTGTTATTAGATGAGATATTTATTTAAGAAACATGGAAGATGCAGACATGGCTGCACTGCAGGAGTAATTACGGTGCACTTTTTTTTTTTTTTTTTTTTTTTTTTTTTTTTTTACAAATTAAGATAGATATTTCTCTACATTCCTAAAATAATTTTTAGGGTTTTTTTTTTTTATAAAAGAAAATGCAAGCAGCATTTTCACAAAAGTAACTATACAGTGATTTCAAATACAGTAAATGAAGGTTGTATATGACCTTCCAATAAAAAAGATTTGAAGAAGAAAAAAAGGAACAAAAAAGACTTAAAAAAGGATAAAAGAATATTTTGCTATGCTACCTAAAAACTGAAAGATAGTGTATGTAAAACAACCCAAGTCAAACTTGTAAAGATTAAAAACTGCCAGGTCTGAGGTGACGCATATTCTAGATCTGAGTTGAAGCAAATTCTAGATCAGATGAAGAGCAGGTTGGACACTGCTGAAGAGAAAATTAGCACATTGAAGACTTGTCACTAGAAATTTTCCAAATAGGAAAAAAAAAAGTGGAGAAGCTACAAGCTGTGGGCCTATGAGAAGAGGTCAGCTGTTCATGTCTCTAAGACTCTGAAAGAGGCCAAGAAATGACAGTGAGGAAGATTCACCACAGATTTTAAACATTCTTGAAAATTATAAACTTCAAACACACACATACACACACACACACACCAGCAGTAAACTATGTTAAGGCACATCATTATCAAATGTCTTTAAAATGAATGATAAAGAAGAAAAATGCATTCGCCCATTTGAACGGAGATTTGAACGGAGAAATGTTTTACTTGGAAATAACATGAGCCAGTCCACACTGGAGCGACATTGCCATTGTCATTGAATGGAGAGGTAAGTTGTTAATATAAAAATAACCATTAAAATAAGGGCAGAATGAGGATATTGTGAAATATAGGAAATCTAAAATAATTCACAACCAGAAGATACCTATTATATGAAGTGCCAAATAATTTCAAGCAGAAGAAAAATAATAGAAGATACAAATCTGAAGTACACAGAAATATGAAGAGTACTTTAAAAAAACTAAATGGTTAGATTAACAATATATATTTTAGATTGTATAAATTACTTAAAAGACAATTGGTTATTTAATGCAAAATCAAGTTTAAATCTATTGTGAGTTTTATAATATACATGCAAGTATAATAGGACAAAGGCCAAGAGAGGAGAAATGTCAGTCTGGTTTTACAAAGTACATATAATATATGCATAAAGCAGTATAGCTTTACTTCACAATAGATACAATGAAGCATTGTGCTATGAAGTGGGCATTGCTTCATATAAACAAGAGAGACAGCTATAGAAAGAATACCCATTTAGCTTGCAGAAACAGAGAAATCCTCAAGTACCATAGTATAAGGTATGTGTAACTGTCAAGATGGTATATAGATAGAGTAGATACCTAACTGAACGTTTATAGTTGACATGGACATGACCATATCGGGGCCCTAATGCCCTAGACCCAAGAGAAAGCCAAGGTCTTCCCTAGGTCAGACTCTGGGAAGTGGAAAAGTCTTCTCCTGGCCCAAATATAGATGACACTGTATACAGATATCCACCACAGCTTCCTCCTTCAAATGACAGCAACCAGAGACAACTCCTCTAGACACACCATCCTCAAATTAGCTATCTTCCTCCTCCTTCAGCTGTATATAATAAATATGCCATGTTTCTGGGTTGCTGGTACATCTCTTTAAAAGTGTATAGCCAACCTGGTCCAAGCCTTCCTGTTTCTATGTCTGTTCTTTCTTTATTCCCTGTTGCCCCAGTCAGGTCAATCCCAAATTGACACAGGTTGTGGCACAGCTACAGCTATTTCAGTCCTACATACTTCTATTGTCCATCTGAGTTTCACAAGGGCAGTTCACTGGTGAACTTAGTGGTGGTACACCTCCCACAAAATGATGTCATGAGTTGGTATTATTATACTAAGTATTATTCTAGCTTATATTTTCCTCTTTAGCCAACCTTTGAAATATGTTATTACATAAATTGCATCTTATAACTT
This sequence comes from Arvicanthis niloticus, assembly GCF_011762505.2. Taxonomy (NCBI): domain Eukaryota; kingdom Metazoa; phylum Chordata; class Mammalia; order Rodentia; family Muridae; genus Arvicanthis; species Arvicanthis niloticus. The sequence continues at coordinate 18,456,566 of NC_047664.1, forward strand.
GAAGTCAGTTGTATGTAGACCTCACAGATTTATCATATTTATTATTTGTCATACGTTTTCTGCATTCAGAAAGGTATGGGGGTGAAAGATCAATCATACATAATCCAAGGAAATAAAATCTCATAAGAAGGTTTTTGACAGTCCAGAAATTCTGGTGTCACTATGTTTGCAATGCTGAGTCTCTGAAGGCAATGCTAGCATGTTGATATCAATAGGTTTAGACACAGCTATAGGCTTCTATGCTCTTCAGCAGGTAGCAGTGAGTGGGTTAAAGTTTTGATTTGGATTCAATCTCTGACCTCATCCTAAGCCAGGTGAGTTGTTCCCCTGAAACAATGAGCTTCTCTTGGAGCTACTACTGGGTTCTGCATCAGCAATGAGTCAGAGTTGGGGCCTCTACAACATCTGACAGGAACTCTGAAGTCTCCAGTGGCAGACAAAGGCCCAGAACAATGGTACTCTCTATAGGGAGTATTTTCTTCACTAAGAGAACTGGCCAGAGTGCTGACTCAAGGTGTGTTGTCAGGTGTGGAGAACCAGGTGTTCCCTGGCTGGATGAAATCCTCTACAAAGGCCAATTACGTCAAGTTAATTTATACATTTCCATCCTACACATCCTACCTATTATTGAGAGATGCTGAGTTTCTCATTATAATTGTATGTGTTTATAACTCCCTACAGTTTAATTAGTTTTTTGTTTCATGTATTTGGAAGTTCTGTTATTTTGCTCATAATACATTTAAGTCTGTTAAATCATATTGATCCGTAGACTTCTTTATTATAAAATTTTACCCCCTTTAAAGATTTACTTGTTTGTGTGTTTCTCTCTCTCTCTCTCTCTCTCTCTCTCTCTCTCTCTCTCTCTCTCTGTGTGTGTGTGTGTCTTTATGTTTACCACATTCATACAGGTGCCCACAGAGGCCAGAGGACAGTGTTAGGTCTCCTGAACCTAAAGGAACAGGTGGTTGTAAGGGACCCAGTAGCAGTGCTTAGAACTGAACCCTGATCCTCAGTAAGAATGACAAATACTTTTTTCTACTGTATCATTTCCCCAGCCCAAAATGCTATTTTTTTTCCCTAGTAACACCATTTACTGCATAAGCTATTCTGTCTGATATTACTATAGATATTCTAGTGCTAAAGTATTAGCATAGTAGGTCTTTTGCTTTCGATCTAACTTAATACATCATAACTTATTTGTATATTGATGCTTAGGTGACTAGTTGGTGTGATCACTGTTGTTTCTTCACTGAAATCCAAACTTTTTCTATCTTTTTCCTATTAGAGACATGTATAGTTTTGTTGGACTAGTGAAATACTGTTTATTATTCCATTTTATCTCCAATGTTATCCCAATTCTTTCTTTCTTTATTTTAACAGTTGTTCACTTAGCTAGTGTGACTGTATTTGGCTGGGTAAATTTCAAACAGTTGTTTGTACACTCTAAATATATAGAGTTTTTCATAGTCTGTTACACCAGATGTAAATTGTGAACTAATTAAATAGGCGGGCTTGCTGACACAATCACCTGGGAAAATAAAGTAGAAGAATCATGAGCTCTGGGCCAGCCTGTGCAAGACTTTGAAAAAAAAAAAAAAAAAGAATAACAAAAAATCTTATTTGGAAAAGAGAGAAAATGTTGGGGCTGCAGTAGTTTATATTGGGGCTCTGGGATCCAGACATGGAATCTACACTTTACTGACAATATCTTGTCTTGCCCACACAAAGGCTTAAAACAGTATTAAACTCCTCTTGGAAGATGAATTGCCCTGTGGAAAACAGAAGCATCAGTGAGATTGAGGTGGTGAGCAAGAAATTAATATGGAAGATGAGTCTCATAATGTCATTTATGGAATCCTCACACAGCCCTGAGTGGTTACTGTTATTATTCAAATTTATAGGTGCATTAAAAAGAGTTGAGAACACCAGAGAGTACAATGGAGTACAATTTGTCAAGTAACACTAAACGTAAAACAGAGAGGAAAGGCACTAGAGGGCAAGTTTGCATGACCCAGATGCTTGAAATAGTAATCTCTGCTGCCAGCCCAGAGTCTGCCTGGTGCTAAGTCTGTGCTCAGTCCACTTTTGTTTAATAAGTGAATAAGAGTGCAGGAACAGGATAGATATGAAAACATTGTTAGATTCAAATGTTGCCTGTGCACGATCCTATGAGTACTCAGTCATAGACATGTCTCCCCACCTCCTGAAACCCAAGTGTGGCTCTTCACACCATTTTAGGGAGAATCGGAGACTCATCCCCTTCCTTTTCAGTAGGAAATTTTAGCATTTTTAAATTACTAGAGAGCCAACAGAGATGATGATGATGATGATGATGATGGTGGTGGTGGTGGTGGTGGTGGTGGTGGTGGTGGTGGTGACAATGAATTAGTTAATTAATTCAAGATTGAGATGGACTCCAGTAATGACAGCTTAACTAAAACAAAGATCAATTTTCCAAAAGGTAGAGAGTTGCTTGAGATATAAGCAAGTTAAGGGGATCTATAGCCATATCATGGGCCTTTTACACCAGTTGAGAAAGGGTCATTGTATATGGGGCTAAGACCTAATACAGGTCTAGATGCAGGAGACTTTCTTTGATAGGGAGGCAGAACTATTTAGATGGAATCTCCTCTTAAGAGTTTAAAAAGACCCTTAAAATTGGGTTTGGAAAGGTAATGTGAATTTGTCCCTGATGCAACAGAGTCCACAAAGGCACTGCAGCAGTGCTACCCACTCTCTATAACAGGATATCCAATCAAGCCACAACTCACTTCCCTCTTTAACTAGAATATGAGGAAATCTAGTCCTGGGCTACAAGAGTATTTCAGGTCTCCAAACTCAGGGTATGGGCATAACCATAAAGAAACACCAGTACAATAAAATGGTGTATATCCATCATGTCTAACACTGAATGAAAAAAATCCCTATGAAAACTAGGAGCATTTGTCAAGAAAGAGCAACCAAAATATCCTCCTCTGTCTCCCACAGGCTTGTGTCTCCATCCTTCACATGCAATTCATATGTAATAGCTGTTCACAGAAAATTGAGGACTGTGAACACGGGCCACTCAACTGCTACAGCAGGCTCTCAGTGCATAAAAATACCCTGTTGGTCCAATCCGGTTTTCTCCTCTACCCTTGACTATTGCTTGAAGGTTCAGAATTCCAGAAAGTTTATTATTTTTAATAAATCAGTAATCTTTCTCATACATTTGAATAATGCTTTACAAGTTCAAAAGCACTTTTATTTCCATTTTCTTATGGACAAGACCAGGCTCAACAGCAGAGCAGATAAGCCAAAACAAGACAGCAACTGAAGAAAGAAGCCACCTTCTGCTCAAATATTGAAAAAACACAGAAGACTAGAAACCTAAACCTACAGCCAAGGAGGAGAGAAACAAGTGGATCAAGGACCCACAGAGTGAAGCAGCATACTAATTGAAGAAATCAACATGAATCACAAGAAAACTGAAGGTGCAGATCAAAACCTAAACCACACCAGCTTCTTCTAAAATGCCCTCTTGACATCTCTGAGTGGGATTTCTTTGAGATAAGTCAGTGACACTAATTACCTGGAAAGATTCCGTGAGCAGAGATCATCTCGTTTACTTAGGTAGCAAGACATGGCAAGAAAGAAACCATATGCCATGTTCATTCCTGCCATTGTTTTTTTTAAAAATAATTCTACAATGAAGGGTCTCTAACTCACTTGATGCCATCAGTCCATATCCTTTATTAGCAAGCTTCCTGGAGGTGTGGGGGAAGGAGCTTCCTGCCTGTGGTCCACATAGCAGGACCCGTATACCTCTGAACTTTGTCCCAGTAAGCCCAGATGTAATTATACAGGGTGGTTGCTATTGTATTAAATATATAACTCTACTTGCAGATCCAAGATGTCTTATTGGGATAAAGAAAGAGAATGCCTGGTTGAAGAAGTGGGTCTCATTTATGAACTGGCAAGCCCCATCCTGGTAAAGACTCAGAAAGCCACAACTTGAAAACGTGACCATGCTAGTAGCATGCTTCTCCTTTCCATTAATTCAATTCAAAAGTCAAATATAATTAATTTATTCTGAGATAAAAGAACAAGAAAGTTTAGAAAGTAAGCAAAAGTCAGATTAGTCAACAACGAGGTAGAAATCACTTTTATTATTCAGAATGCATTCCTTAAACTTAAACAAGTTAGCAACATAGAATTGTCAGCTTCCTTCAGTATTGTCCCTAACAGAGATAAAGACGATCTACAACGGTCACTTTACTATTTGTCCATGTGCTCTAGTATTCTCAGAGTAGTTGGCCCTCTGAAGCTGATTTGAAATTTTATCTGAGTGATGTGCAGTTTTGGACTATAAATGGTAGTATTTAGATTCATGTTTATTTGTTGTAACATTTGTTATCATGGGACTGGAGAGATGGCTTGAAAGTTAAGTGTTGCAGAACATTTGATCACATTGTGAACCCTGAGATTGTGTTGTTTACTGGAAAAATCTGTTTCTAGTTGTAGGATGGCTCAGCCTTAACAAACACTTTTAATCCCTATGGCTGGGATGCAGACACGCTATTAGTATACATCGTATACATCTTTAATCCCAAACAATGAAGATAAAAGTAGTTTGTGAAAGGAAGCACCCATATTTGACAGTGATGTCTAATTGAGAGGCAGACATTGATGAAATATTTGACAGAATAGGATGTTCCAAACTCTCACAAGAAGAGAGAAAAATAGAGGCTATTAAGAAAGAGTAGGAGAGACAGAAAGAGAGAGAGAGGAGAGAGAGAGAGAGAGAGAGAGAGAGAGAGAGAGAGAGAGAGAGAGAGAGAGAGAATTACTGGGGAGAGCTTTACAGAAATAGGTTGAAGAAAGAACCTAGGCATAGCTGAAGACAGAACAAGCCAGAGAATCAAGAGGAGCCACCATATTTCCAGAATTAGTTTGAGGCCAATCAGAGCAAAAAGTCAGATGCTGAGAGAGAAGCCAGATTGAATCATTCAGCTTGGATAGGAGTTTGAACCAGAACAGCCAAATTTGAACCAGCCAGTCTGAGTTCAGAAAGAACTAGAAAGAGTGAGCTCATTCAGCACTAAGTCTCAGAGCCTGAAAACATTCTAGGCCTAGATAGGATTGTATGGAGGCAAAAATCTTCCAGGACTAGACCTAGGTTAATAGTAAGCCTCAGAGATGTCAATTAATACAGGAGAATAAAAGATACTTTTACAGGTAAGAGTACTTGCTTCTTCAGAAGGTCCTAGTTCAGTTCCAAGCACCCACACTGGATAGCTCACAACTGGCCTCCAAGGAGATCTGCACATTCTTCGTAGAGACATACATGAAGACCAGTAAAAACACACGAATACACATAAATAAAAATAAGTATTATTTTAAAGAAAGACTTGGTTCTTCATATGTAAAATGCTCTCCTCATTGAAAAAAATTAAAACTCAAATGATACATTTAAGTTTTGATACATTAAGTCTGTGCTACTATCTTAGTGTGGTACATGTTAGATACCTAGGAAATATATCTCAAAGACAAAGAAACAAAACAAAATACCATCACCATTACAAATTAGAAACAAGTAGGAAGAGGAAAGGTGCAGTGTGAGATGTGCACACCGTCTGTGTTCTAGTGCATTTTCATAGCCAGTGCTGTGGGAACATACTTAGTTCTTTCTTACATTCCTCACAAGACTTTAGACTTCATGCTGTCTAGGACTTTACTTCTTTCATAGCTGCTTTGGAAAATCTAGATCACTTTACTCTTGGAAAGTACACAGTTACTGAATGAGATTCATTCACAAATTTGTATACATTTCATGCGTTTTGCACTAGGAAGTAATCCATTCACACTAATAATTATTTTTGATCACTGAAAACTATAATATCATGAATACTCCTCAATATATTTTAACAATTTTAGATGAAGACATTGCTAACATTTTACACATTCCCTTGCATTGATATGTACACTGGTATGCCCTTCATATAAACATATGCATATGACATATATTTTAATCTGATTGCTCAGAAATAAGTATTCAGTGTTACTGGATTAACCTACAGTAAAAACATGCCATGTTAATGCTGAAAATAGAAGGTTTCTGCACAGATGTCCCATCTCCCAAGCAATAGTTGTAATCATGAATTTGGGAATGTCTACTTGATGTATTTGGCTCATAGTTGTTATAATAGTTAATTTTATATGTCAGCTCTATTTTGTCAAATATTTTGGGTATATCTGTGAGCATATGTTTAAATGAAATTAACAGTTGAGTCCATGGATTAAATAAAACCAATTGTAACCTATAAATGGGCCCCATCCAATCAGTTAAAGACCTAAGCAAAACATGAGGGCTAGGAAAATCAATGCTTCCTGCCTACACTGGACATGGGTCTTTTCTTGCCTTTAGATTTAAACTGAAAAAAAATTGACTCTTCTTAGGTCTTGAGCCTGCTAGCTGTCAGAGTAGAACTTATGCCATCCATTCCCCAGGGTCTCCAGCTTTCCACTCTTATGAGTAAAAGATGGGAAGTTCATATATAGGGAGTTAAGATGAATTACCCTTCAGACAAGCTTTATTAGAAGAGTTACTACATCTTATCCTGAAGTGGAAAAGCAAGGTTTCATGTTTGAGAAAACTTCATTAGGAGAGACAGCCATCATGGATAGCAGATGAGGCTCCTAAGTGAGGCACCCTTTAGTTCCCGGAGTATTAAGAAAGCATGATGTCTTAGTCAATATTCTGTTGCTGTGAAGAGGTACCATGACAATGCAGCTCTTATAAAAGAAAGTATCTAATTGTGGATGGCTTACAGTTTCAGAGGTTTGATCCATTATAATCACAGCAGGAAGCATGGCAGCATTCAGGCAGACATGGCCCTGGAGACATAGCTAAAAGCTCTTATATTCAGTTCAACAGGAAGAGAGAGATACACTGGGCCTGGCTTGAGCATTTGAAACTTCAAAGCTCACTCCCCCCCCCCCCCCCCGCCAGTGATACACTTCCTCCAACAAGACCACACTATTGAAAACCCTGTCAAGCATTGGCCCTTCCTAAAAACCAAGCATTCAAATATATGACACTGTGGGAGATATCCCTATTCAAACCATGATGCATAGTAAAGATAGTCAGTATAATGTGATCCTAGAGGGAGAGATGGGAGAATCAGACTGGTTCCAGAGAGCACAGCAGTTTCTCTGTCTGATTCCTTTCCTTGGAAATGGTGAGATAAGCTCTACATCTGTGACTTAGCCTATGTGTCAGGATCCAGAGACAAAGGACTAGACATAAGTGTAAAGTTGAATTCAAGGTTATCTTGGGTCTGTGTATCAGGGAGAAGGTCTTGCTCACAACTGCAAGTGAGAAGGATAGAACATAACTCTGTAAGAGCTGCAAGATCACAGAATGGATTGCTTATAGGGCCTTGAGAGAGCCCAAGAATGCCCTAGCTTGACTTCTGTGAGAGAAAGCAGCCAGAATATCTGTGTCTAATAGCCACCACTATATCTTAGTGCCTATCAGTCTCCACAACCACACGGCCTACTTGAATGGGTGAGTAAATAGATAATGGATAGACAGAGACAGTGTCCTAGTAACTTACAAAAGGTAACTTAGAAAATGAAGAGTTTATTTGAGGCTTATAGGTTCAGGGGGTTAGTTAGAATCTATCACCATCACAGTACTCCCTAGTATTGCAGCAAGTAGGCAGGCATGATGCTGGAGCCATCACTGAGAGCTCACATCTTGCTCCACGAGAGCAAAGCAGAGAGAGCCACACTGGGACTGCATGAGTCTTTAGAAATCCCCAAACTGGTCTCCAGTGACACAAAGACATAACTCCTAATCCTTCCAAACAGCTTAACCAACTGGGAACAAAGTATTCAAATATATGAGCTTGTGGGGACTGTACTCATTTAAAGCACCACAGGAAGATAGATAGATAGATAGATAGATAGATAGATAGATAGATAGACAGACAGACAGACTGATCGATCCTATTGGTTACGTTTCTCTGGAACACTGTGAGTGTACTTCATTTATGTTTACCTAAGTCTAGTATTACATAGTAATATCCTGCAACTTGAGACATCCCTCCTGTAGGAAAGAGGGAAACTCAAGGGACTCTGAAATAACAAAACTTACCCCAATCCAGGAAAGCTTACTAGATTCACAAAAGCTCCCTAAAGCTTTACAAGAGGTAAGCAATTATTATGAAGAGGAGACTGTCTGACCAGCTGCCAGAGCTGTCTGTAAGTCATTCAGGGAACTTAAAGGATGTACCTTTCATGAACTATCCCATGATGGGGTGGTATTTATGGCAATAAAGCTGTTTTGGGGGTCATCCATCCTCTTCTGAGGAACTTCTCCCTTTCATTCTTACCAGCAATCTCAATAAAGTCACTGGCTCTCTGAGCAAGATTTGGGTGAATTACTTCTTTGGTGTGTTGTTGGTGTCTTATATAGGATGGGTAGACATTTGTTTATGTATCTACAGAGAAAAATTACAAAAAATCTAGGCAAAAAGGACTGGACCTAGAATCCTACTTGTCACTCATAAGATAAAAGGAAATATATCAAAGAAAACATGGCAGTTCTGTGTCCAGGACTCATAATTGCCACATAAGAACTATCACCTTATACATTAAACTATCACCTTATACATTAAGTACTCTGGTTTGTACTTCTCAGACTCTGAAGACAGTCTCTGGATATCTTCACATCTGAGGACAATGTCTCCACAGGTCGTGAATGCTACATCCTCAGAGCTCCCCAGATGACTTACAGATAACTCCAACAGTTTGGTCAGGACAATTTCACCCAAAATTGTCATGAAAAGCACCTGTATTTGAATACCATGAATATTCATGAGCTATGCTGCTGTCAACATTCCTGCTGCTGCTGCTGCTGCTGCTGCTGCTGAAGAAGTTGATCCTGATGCTGTTTTACAATATGGAAAAACAAAGCATTAAAACTGCCTAGCTAAAATGGTAAACATATGAGTTATCCTGTCAAGTCCTCTTCAGATAGCTGGAACTCAATCTGTTCTTGCACAATGCTGGCTTCCCACAAGCACCAAGCATTCTTTTTGTCCTTTTATTTGTGTCCCAATTCATAATTTTAGAGGCACTCACAAATAAATATGGCATTTACAGCAGTAGCATAGAGTGACTGGGGAACATTTTGCAATATCACAGTACCTTTACCCTTAAATTTATGTGTGTATGTAAATCTAGGTGTAGTGTTCATGAAGCATGATGGGAAGCTTTACCCTACCCTAGCAAGTAGGTGGACTTTAGGTGCTAAAACTAGGACAATTTTAGTTTCTCCAAAACATGATTTAATTATATTTTCACAAACTTAAAATGTCACCTTTATTTACATAACTCCAAGCAAAAGTGTTTATATGATTAATTATAGTTTATATTTTGTTCTTTGCTATAATAGTCTGAAATATTTAGAAGAAAAAGAACCTGTCAAAGGTATATATAAATATAATTTTAACTTATATGCTATATTTTACTATTCATCATTTTTCAGAAAACATATGAATTGGTATATATTTATTAGTTATGATTTTTATTTCTTAGGTCATTACTGTCAACAGAAAGCCAAATATTAAAAACTTTTGGTTGCCATAATCAATGATTTTTTAAATTAAAATAAGGGGAATAAAATACATAGATACCTTCATTTTATTATTCGAGTAAATATCACCAGCCATAAAAATGATTCAGATCTTCCCAGGAACAATTACATTCTGCCATCTTTGATTTTTATGTCAATTTTTAGCTACATAAAAAGAATAGCTTTGCCATTAAGAAAGTATAATCATCAAGACAGGAAAATAAATATACTTTATATAAGAGTCCCTTAGCTCAATCTACAACTTTTGGGTATTAGGACATGTATCATATGGGCCTCCCTTTGTACTCTTGTCTTAGACCCTACAAATATTTGGGTAAATCTATAGCCAATTCTCAGTACATTCAGGCTGCCATGGAGGCAACGTCTGTGGAAAAGAAGTGACTATGTACATGTGATCAGATGAATGATATTGTTTGTGTTTTGTCTTTTCAAGAAGATGCATTCTATTAATTACTTCTCTAACTGCTGCGACTAAATTGCTCACGAAGGCAACTTAGGGAAGAAGAACATGCTTTGGCACATGGAATGCTTTGGCACATGGAATCTGGAGATTCAGTCTACCAGAACAGGAAAGGAATGATAGCAACATGTATGAGACAGCTGGACCATTGCCTCTGCAGTCAGGAAGCAAAGAGAGATGCACATCAGTGTTCATCCATCCACCTGCCCTTTCCCTTCTTAGTCAATCTGGGACCCAAACAAAAGAGACATTCACATTCAAGGTGGATCGTCTATGATCCGTGAAAGTTCTCTGGGAAGTTCCTCAAAGTCGCAGACCTAGCTGTGTCTCCTGGGTGGTTTCAAATCTAGTAAAGTTGACAATGACTATTAACCACCACAGAGATATTGGAGTGGGAGGTCATGGAATCAAGGTAAAATTTCAAGAGCTCTTCTTGTGCTTGAAATATTAGAGCAGGAACAAGAGAGGCTGCTAGGCAGTAACCAAGCATGGATTTTGGCTTCTTCTGGAGTCACAAGATTATCTTTAGTCTATGTGATGGGAGACAGGGGGAAGCATTATGGACATTTGCCTGCTACCCAGCTGGTAGCAGTGATTCCAAGAGTTCTGACTGAGTCAGAACAGGAAATAGCATGATAAATCAGTTTGAAGCCTCTCCCTCTTCAGATATTATTGTCTTTTGGAGTAGACCTTATTGATTCCCCAGCAATGGATTGAGTCAAAGGATAAGACATTTCCGTTGGAAGGCATATATACTATGTGCTCTGCTTGAAGATTTCAAAAGGTGAGGCACAGGAATGGTCAAGATCTTGGTGCTCAGAAAGTATAAGACAGAAAAGAGGATGTCATGGTGTATGATAGAATCTAGTTACAAATGTTACCTACTTCCTAATTACTTGCTTCGTTAGCCTATTTCTTTATTCTCAATCGCTATATCTAACTCTGGAAACCTACTTCTTGGTGCTGTTTCCACTTTCCAGAAAGTAAATACAGTGGTAAGCCAGAAGCCCAAAGGTGAGCTAAAGGTATGAAGATATAAACATGTGGGTTTGCATGGCAGTGGATCACACTGTCAGAGAAGAAGCCATCACATTCTAATGCTTTTGTGGCTCCATTTCTAAGAATCAGGCAAGATATTATTTCCTGTCTTTAGCTTTCAGCCATCACACCACCACCACCAGAGAGGGACCTGAGCAAGCAGGCAGTTTAGGGTTTTAACTCCAAGTATGTCCAATTCTCTGTAACTTTAGTGGGGAGTTGTACACCACTCCTGACAGCACAGAGGATAAATGGAGAGCTGAGCTTCACCAACTGTCTGCATGACCTTGAGTGAGTCACCCATGTCCTCATGCCCAAGTTTCCTTAGAAAAAAAGCTAAAAATGTTGCTCTGCAAAAATCCCATCTGCCTTTCTGTGCTACAGATGAAAACTGGGAGAAGCAGAGATCCCGTGCTTGGTTTCAGCAACAAAAGACAGCACTCTACGAAACAAAGCCAGGGTGGAAACCAACTCAGCTGCCCCTGGAGAACTGTGGCCAGTGGGATAATAAAACTCATAATCTCCATGTCATACCCATCCCCAGGAAACTAAATGGCAGCCATGTTTTTGACTCAATTATATCTTCCATCTATCCTAGTGATTTAGAGGTCCTGTAGTAAATAGGGTAAGCAGGATACAGGTTCTAATAGAATTCTGGTTTGCTAAGGTCTCAGAGAAAAGGAATGCTATCTCCTCCCAGTTTTGCCCACAGAAGGAACACCTTTCTTTCTAGGATACCCAGAACCTTGTGAACAAAGCCTCTGAGTCAAGTCCCCAAAAATTGGCATTCTCAGCAACTTAATACTTAGTTTCATCATTAAATTTGTGCTCTTGTAAAAGAGAAAGAAATAAAGAAAGAGAGAGAGAGAGAGAGACCCTTTTAAAGAGCTACTAATTTTCTTGTCTGTGTAATAGACAGAACACCATCTCTTTCTTTCACTCATTCACAGAAAATAACATGAGACTAAAGGAGAACCCCCTAAAGCAGGAAACCCCCTATTTGACGGTGTTCAGTTTGGTCTGATCCAAGGACACCTATGTTGCTTCACTAGTGCATACAGACGAGTTAGGAAGACACAGTGGAACGCTGAAAGCAGATGAAGAATGGATTTTTGATGGACTGCTGAAAAAAGCTCCTCACCTTCCTCTCCTGTCCAGGCACAGGAAATAAAGAAAATGCCCTGGGCTCACCATTCCCAATCACCTTCCTCATATACACTCTGTTCTCATGATCTGAAAGTTTTCTGAGAATGTGCTCTGATTTAGACACGATTCAAGGATGACTAGCTGAGATAAGTGCACTGCTATGTAGAGGTTGATGACTCAAGGGAATCTTCAGTAACTAGAAACTAGCAGTAGAGACTTTAAATGTGGAGAAAACATCTTGACGGGGGGTGGGGGGAACTGTCATCCCATTCATCTTAAGACCCCCCTTTCATGCAGCCTGGAGAAGATACCTATAAAGAAATAGCAAAACTGTGTATTTCCAAAGCATGGCTAAGTACCTTTCTTTAGGTAATCCTCGGGATATTTAGGTGAATATTATTATTTCAGTCTCACATGTCTGCCATGGACTTATGGTCTGAGTGTTGTTTGCCAGCCAGTGAAACCAGAAAGAGGTGACAGTTAAGGGTAAAAGTAGGTCACAAGGAGTAGGCCTTTGAATGTTATTTCTGGTCCCTGGATCCTGCCTCTCTCTCTGCTTCCTAGACCAACATGATGTCAACAGCATCAACTATAGATCTGGTCACTCTAATCCTAATGACTCCACCATACATTCCTCCACCATAATGGAACGAGCCCTCTGAAACCATGAACCAAAATAAAATTGTCCTCCCACAAGTTGTTTTGGTGAGGAATCACCACCGTCACAGTTACACAAGAGCTAATCTAGCCTGTAAACACTATCATTCATTTTTATTTCACAGTGGGCAAAGCAAGGTCTATTGAGTAAAGCAGTCCGTACACAGCAAGACTTGGGTGTGATCACAGCACGTCCCATGTCAGAGATGCTACCCACTGTGGGTAATGCGTCCCAGGAGAACAAGCACCTGAGAGGCAAGCACACCCAACTGAGGACCTTTCACATTTTTCCTTGTAGAAGTTTAGGCCCACAAAGTTGTTCTGGGCTCTCAGCTCTGACACTGCCCTCCTGATTTGTTTCTGCCTTTTGGATTCAATAAACCAAAGTCAGGAAAGGAAACTTAATTGCAACTGTAGCTCGCTTCATTGATGACTCTGGTAGTTCAGCCTTGCTCAGTGGTCTTGTCTTCTTTGAGGAACCATCAAAGGAGATGGAGGGGACAGGGAACCAGGGAGAGAAAAACTGCAGCAACTTAGGAACCACAGGCAACAAGTAAATACTGAATGCAATCCTTCACCTGCAAAAGCTTTGGACAGTTCCATCTCTTGGCAAAGCAAGAACTAATGCAGAAATGTATTCCCTCTGGGAGCTTATTCTCGATAATGGCTCCAAAGTGCTCTATGAAGCCTTTAAAGTTGGCAGCATCCTCCTGGGTTACGTCCCACGGTCGTCTGCTCTTGTGTGTGAAAAGGAGATCAATTTTCATCTCATTTGGCAGACAAGGAAATTCGAGACTCAGAGTTGTAAAGTGCCTTGCCTAAGGTAACACAGCTAGTAACTAGGAAAATTAAGATTAAACACAATTTTCTGACTGCCAGACCTAGATTCTTTCCAATCATCCCTCATGCTTCTTAAAAGCCACATGGCTCCACACTCTACTCCAAGCTATTTATCCAATCGAAAGGAGAATATAAATTACCCACACAAAGACTTGTGTACAAATTTTCTAGAAGCTTTATTACCTTGTCCAAACTGGAAATGTTCCAAATATCCATCAGGGAAGGAATGGAGTAGGGGTGATGGCTCTTGTCTGACACCCACCCCAGAGGCAAAAAAGATCCTGGTTGTAGGATAGCCTAGGCTGCATAGTAAGATCCTGTCTCAAAAATAAGAATGATGAAAACTAGAAGATTAGTTAAATAAACTGTATTACATACATATAATTAATATTCTTCAGCAGTAAAAGGTAAGAAGTATCAATAAGTCCAACAGCAAGATGAACCAAGAAGAATCTGAATGGAAGAGGTCAGGGATAAAGAACACATGCCACAAGGCACAGATCTGCTTACATAAAGCTCTGAATGAGACAACTGTATTTATGGCTACAGCAGATCAGTGGCTACTTGCAGATGGAGAGCCTGGAGTGAAAAATGACAGACCCAAAAATATTCTAGGTACTGGATATGCTCATTATCATGGGGATGGTTTCCCAAGTGTATTCAAAATTCACCAAAGGGTACGCTTTTTACATATAGTTTATGATGTGACAATTATACACCAATACTGCTTTTTTAAAAACTCACATGGCTCTGTACAGTAATGGAGCTGTCCTCACCTCACCCAACCCCCAAGGATGTTCCCCTCTTCAGCCCTTGATCTGCAACACTATTCCTGATGGGAATGTAGAGAGGAACTTGATACCGAGCAATCACTGTTACAGTCGCAATATTAGTCTCTTCCTTCTCTTTATGAACACAGATTTAGGGTGATTGTAGCTTCACTCTGGGCAACGGATTTTCTTTCCTCCTGCCTGGGGATCACTTAGCAAAACAAACAGAAGCAGTTATCATTATTCTTCCTATTAAATAAGCCTAGTAAACATTTGGACTAGTCTTTCAGATTTAAGACAGATTTTTCCATCGTAGAGGCTGAAAAAAAAAAAAAAACCTGCAGACATGGAACACAGAAGAGAGAGAGAGAGAGAGAGAGAGAGAGAGAGAGAGAGAGGGAGAGAGAGAGAGTTAGTTAGAGTTGAGCTGGGCTGGAAAGGCTGAAGTGGAACTCTCAATGCTTCTCTCAGTATGGGTTGCCAGGCAGCAGGCCTGCTGAGAAGGTCTCCATGGTTCCCCTGACCTAGAATGGTTATCAAGAGCCCACCACACAGCACTCTGGGGTTCAAGATGCCAACTGGACTCCAGAAGCTCTATGTGACACGCCTCTGCTCAGATAGGAAAGGGAACCAAATCTTTAATTCCTTACAAGTAAGCTCAACTTTAGCTAAGATGCCTCACATGTTTGGTAAGTCAGGGGCAGCTGTACAACCTATGACACAGTGAATAAAGACATTTGTCACCAAGCCTAACAACCTGAGTTCAAACAACTTCCAAAAGTTGTCTCTGGCCTACATGCATGTCTGAACACTCACATACACACAAACATATACACACACACATATATACATACACACATATGCATATACATACATACACACATACACACACATACACAAACACACATATATGCACATACACATACACACATATCCACATATACAAACACACATACACACACACATACACACATGTATACACACGTACACACACATACAGTTATACAAACATATGAATACACACATGTATATATACACATACATATATATACACACATGTACACACACATATATGCAAACACACAGACACATACACCTAACAAACATGCATACACACATGTATGCAATCACACATAGACACACACACACACCTAACAAACAAACACATGAAAAGTGTGTAATACACAGGAGCACTATACTTGAGTTGTTAAGACATAAACATAAAATCAAGGTTGGAAGAAAATTTTCTACCCTTTTTTAGGTGAAAAGAAAATTATGTCCAAGGTAGCAGAGTTCCTCTAAAAAGATGCTGAGACTGTCCAACTGTATCCATGGGAGATGCCGTTCTGTAGTCTGAGTAATCATCTTTTTTCATTGCTCAGGATTGCTGAAGAAACTTTGTCATTGGTGAAATTCTGAAGAGAGTTGTGTATGTGTATCTGGGTTCTCTAGAAAATTAAAAACAATAGGATATCACACATGCATGCACGCACGTGCACACACACACACACACACACACACACACACACCCCACTTCAACTTCTTCAACTCTCCATCACTGTGGCAAAATACCTGAAACAATGAACTTGCAAAAGGGAAAGGTTTATTTTGGGCTCAACATTTTAGAGGCTCCAGCCCATGCCCACTTGAGCCCATTGATCTGGTCCTATAGTAGGCTTAGTACAACATACTGGAAGCATGTAGTAGAAGAAGCCTATTTAACTTACCGCAACCAGAAAATGAAGAGAAAATCAGATTAGGTCAGTGTCCCAATAACTGCTTCAAGGCTATCCCAGTGACCTCCCTCCTTCTACCCCTTCCCTCAGCATCACAGGCTAGGAACTAAGCCTTTAAAAACATGGGCCTTTGAGAAACACTTCCAATTCCTACCAATACACACATATAGGAGGAGGTTTGTTATAGGAACTGGTTCATGTAATTATGAAAGCCAAGAAGTCCTACAATGTGCCACACTCAAGCTGTAGATTGAGAGAAGCTCAGAGTATAATCTACTGGGAGTGTAAAGGCCTGAGGACTAGACATGCTAATGCCTAGGGCAGGATACCTGGCTCAGCTCAAGAAAATAAAGTGAATTTGCCTTCCCTTCACTGACTGGAGAATGCCAGTGCTGGGTGGTATTATGTCAACTTGACACAAGCTAAGTTCATCTGAGAGAGGGGAAGCTCAACTAAGAAAATGTCTCCATAAAATCAAGGCTGTAGGCAAGTCTATTAAGAAAATTTAGTGATTGACTTGGGAAGGCCCAGTCCATTATGGATGGGGCCACACCTGGGCTGGTGGTCCTGGAATTTATAAGAAAACAGACTGAACAAGCCAATAAGCACCACTCTCTTCCATAACCAGGGCATCACCTCCCACCTCTGAATTCCTGCCCCTTTAAAACCCTGCCCTGACTTTCTTTAGTGATGAACAGTGCTGTGGAAGTATAGACAAAATAAATCCTTTTCTCCCCAGGTGGCTTTGGTCCTGGGTACTTTATCATATCAATAGTAACACTAACTAAGACAATTTCCATTCATATTGGTAAGGATGGTTTTTCTGTCACTGGATCTATTGACTCCAATACTAACTTCTTCTAGAGGCAGACTCATAAACACACTTATCAGTAAGATTTGACTACATAGTTAGGCATTTCTTACCCCACTCAAATTGATGTATGCAATTAACCATCACTCAAGACAGCAGAGATGAAAGTCTGAGAACATAGGCCTTCATAGCTTTCTAAGTGCTGGCATTCCTGAATCTTAATACTCCATGAGATTGTTCACAAAAACTATATTAAATCTGCTGCTGTTGCTGAATAAAATGTACACACCTGCTAAATTAGACTTTCAGGGTGCTGGAAAATAACCACCATTTATTGAACTCCCTAATGTAATGACTTTTGAACTCCCTAATGTAATGCCTTTTGAAAGTATATTTTAAAAATTAAAATATAATTACATCATTTTCCTCCTTTCTTCCCTCTATATCCTCCCGTGTCTTCCTCCTTTGACCCCTCTCTCCTTTATTCCCTCTCATATTGATGCCTCTTTGAGGATTATTGTTTTATCCTTATATATTATATTTTATTACATTATATTATCTCTATATATGCCAATAATACTTAGATGCCACCAATTACATATATGCACAAATATGTAAATACAACTTGCTGATTTTTGTTGCTTATGTATATATGATTTCAGGACTGATCACTTTGTATTGGACAATCAATTATGGAATTCATCTCTGGGGAAAACTAATTCTCCCTCTCTCCAGTATTTTCAGTTGCCTGTAGTTCTGTGTCTAGGAGAAGACCCCTTGAGATTTCCTTCTTCTGTGTCAGTGTGTCTATTGAAAATGGTTTGGACAGTCATGCTTGTGCATCATGAGTGCAGGTTTTCTGTCATTTTTAAGAGAAATGTTCTTGCAATAGAGTGCCTGGTCCTTTGAGTCTTAGAATCTTCCATCCTTCCTTGATGCTTTCTGAACCTTGAGTAAAACAGTTGTATTACAAATGAGTGTGTTGGGGCTGAGATCCCTATGACCCACTGATCTGCATCATGACCACTCATGGGTCTCTGTAATGGTCTCTGCTTACTGTGAAGGGATGCTTCTTTGGCTGGGGGTAAAAGTTATTCTTACCTGTGGGTATAGGGGTATGTTTTAGAATGCCAGTCTAGTAAAGTGACAGCAGCAGGTCTTCTTATATCCATAACCTCAATAGCCATGTGTAGTTGTCTGGGTTTCTAGTGCCAGGAATAATTTTTTTCTTGTTAAATAGACCATAAGCCCAATTACATAGCTGTTACTTCCAACAAATGAGTAGCACTTTTGCATCTTTAGGGGTATCTTGCTATGCTGGTCATTGTTGGAGTTCATAGGCATCACAACTAGACAAGACTACTGATTGCTTCCTTCCCTTGGCAGTTTACCTAGTAATTTCTGATATTGTTAAAGCTAGACCACAGGAAGGCAACTTTCAGGTTAAATCCAGCTCAAATCTCCCAAGTCCTGTGTCCTAAGTGAATGGTGTCTTCAACAAGAGAGTCTTAACCTCCACCCTCTGAGGGGCGGCCAAAAGTAACAACAATGCTTTACATTGTGTTGAAAGTTGCTTGTGTGCCCTGACCAATAACTCAACAGTTTCTCAGGACTGCTCCTGGAGTTTTGGAAGATAGTCTGTGGCTCTAGTGGGGCTCACTATCAGTCCAAGTAGCATACTTTCATATATAAAGTATGATTTTATGTAACTATCAAGCAGTATGAATGCCAGAGGCTTTATTAAATACCATTGATGCTCTTTCTTCTTAGGCATTTTTATGTCTTCTATTAAGAACTCTCTTCAGATCTGTGCTCATTGGGTTTTGTCAACTTGGCCCAAACCTAGACATACCTGTGAAAGGAGAATGTTAATTGAGAAAATGAATCCATAAGATTGGCTGTAAACAATTCAGTAGGGCATCCTCTTGACTGACGATCGATTGAACATTCCTAAGCAGATATTCTTCATAAGTATAACAAAGAAGACTGAGCAAGCCAATAAGCAGCATTTCTCTGTGACCTCTGCTTCAGTGTCTACTTCTAGGTCATGCCCTGACTTCCATCAGTGATAGAGTACGACCTAAGAGTCATAAGCTCAAAAAAAAAAAAAAAACTTATTTCCCAAGTTACTTTTGGTCCTGGTGTTTATTGCAGCAATAGAAATCCTGACTAAGATAGTACCCATAGCCCGTTTATTAACAAGATCTTTTATTTTCTTGTCCCATGTTTTGAGTTTTTATATATTCTAGATATTAATTCTTTATCAGATGTATAGCTGACAACAATTCTTTCCCACTTGATAGGTTTCTTCTTCACTCAATTGAGTGTTTTCTTAGGATGTTAGTTTTGTGAAGTCACACTTGTCAAATGTTGACCTTATTCCTGTGCAAACATGGTCCTATTCAGAAAGTCCTTTCCTACACTTGTTATTTTTAGGAAACTGCCTATATTTTCTTCTAGAAATTTTAGCATTTTGGCTTTCAAATTGAGGTCTTTAGTCGACTTTCTGTGCATTGTGCTGGATATGACTCTAACTTCACTCTTCTGCATATGTACATCCAGTTTCCCAGCACCATTTGTTAAAGATTCTGTCATTTCTCTAGTGTCTGCTTCTGGCTTCTCCATTAAATATCAGATGCCTGTAATCTACTTGGTTACATTGTCTATGTGTCTGTTTTTGTTCTAGTATCATTTATTATTATTATTATAGCTCTGAAATGTATTTTGAAATCTGTAGTCTAATCCCTCCAGTACTGTTCTTCATGTCTAGGATTATTTTCACTATTCAGGATCTTTTAGTGTTCTATGTGAATTTTAGGATGTCCTTCCTATTTCTGTGAAGAATGTTGTGGGTATATTGATTGGAATTACATTGAATCTATAAACACTTTTGATAGAATGCTTATTTTCACAAAATCACTTCTACTGATTCATGAACATGGGAAATCTTCTCATTTTCTAATGTCTTCCTCAATTTGAAGTTTCCAGTGTGGAGGTCTTTCTTCCTTGACTAAGTTTATTCCAAGATATTTTATAGTCTTTGATACTGCTGTAAATAGTAAATCCATGATCTCTTTCTCAATTTGTTTGTTGGAGGTGTGTAGAATGGCTACTGATTTTTGTATATTGGTTTATATCTCACCATTTTCCTGAAACTGTTCATTGTTTCTACAAGTTTTCTGGTGGACTTCTTGGAATCTCTTATGTATAACATGTTATCCTCTGGGAAGAGAAAGAGAGAGAGAGAGAGAGAAAGAGAGAGAGAGAGAGAGAGAGAGAGAGAGAGAGAGAGAGAGAGAGAGATCTTCTTTCTATTTTATTTATGTGCCTTTAATGTTTTTCTCTTGCCTTATTGCTCCAGCTAATACCTCAAATTCTATATTTAAAAGAGTGGGAATAGTGGACACCTCTGTCTCATTCCTGATTTTAATAGGATTGCTTTGAGCTTCTCTTCGTTTAGGTTAACGTTGGCTGTAGGTTTGCTATATTATATTGGTTTTATTATGCTGCTGTATGCACCCCACGCTTACTTTCTCTAGAACTTTTTTCACAAAAGAATGCTAGATTTCATCAAAAGCTTCTTTTTCTGCATTTATTGAGATAAGCACATGATTTTTGTCATTAATTCTATTTATATAATCATATTTATTAACTTACATACATTAAAATATCCTCCAGTTCTAGAATAAAGCCAATTTGACTATGATGGATGCCATCATCTTGATATGTGCCTGTATTTGCAAGTATGTTATTAAAATATTTACATATATGCACAACAAGGGTAAAGTTTTGTGATTTTGGTTTTCATTGTTGTGTGTTTGCCTAGTTTTGATATTAGAGAAATACTGGCTTGGTGGAAGGAGTTCTGGAGGCTCCTTCTGTTTCTTTTTCTTTTTTAATAATAATTTGTAAAGAATTTTTTGTAAATCTTTGAAAGATTTGTTAGAATTCTGCTGTAAATCTTTCCCTGCCCCCCTTTTTCTGGAAGGCTTTTTCAACTTCCTTATTTGTTATGGCTCTGTTGAGGCTGTTGATCAACTTTTTGGCTTAACTTTGGTAGTTTACATGAATCTAAAAATTTATCCATTTCTTTTAGATTTTTCAACTTAATGGAGTACACATTTTTAAAGTATCCACTTATAATAATCTGAATTTCTTTGGTGTCTGTTATAATGTGTCCCTGTTCCTTCCTGGTTCTGTGTATTTAGGTCGTCTCTCTCTCTTTTGGTTAGTTAAGCCAAGGGTCTGTTGACGTCATTTATCTTCTCAAAGAATCAGCTATTAGATTAAATGATTCTTTGTGTTGTTCTTTTTGCTTCTATTTCATTAATTTCTTCCTCATTTTTATTAATTCTTTCCATCTACTAAATTTGGGTTTGGTTTATTCTTGCTTTTCCTAATTGTTGAGTTGCACCAGTAAGTCATTTAATTGTGCCCTTTCTTGTTTTTAACGTAGGTACTTAGGGCTATAAATTTTACTCTTAAAACTGCTTGTAATGTGTCCTGGAAATTTTGCTGTTTTGTGTTTTATTTTCGTTTAGTTCCAGGAATTTTAAAAATTTCTCATTTTTTATTTCTTCTTTGACCCATTTATCATTCAACAATGACTTATTTAATCTTCATGAGATTTGCTGTTACCAGAGATGTGTTTACTGTTAATTTTAAGTTTCATGGTATAATGTCTGGATAAAATACATGGAATTGTTTCAATATTTCTGAATTTGTTAAGGTTTAATTTGTGGCCCCAGATAGGGACAAAACAGAGAAATGTTCATGGGCTGCTGAGTAGAATGTATATTCTTTATTGTGTAGAATAGTCTGTAAATATGTGTAGGGTTATTTGATGTAAGATGTTATTAATTCTGAAATCTCTCTGTTTGTTTTATCCAAAAAAAAAAAAAAGAATCTATCTACTAGTAAAATGAGATGTTAAAGTCACCTATTATTATTAGAATGGTATTAGTCTATGCCTTTGATTCCAGTAGTTTGCTTTTTTATGGAACTTGTTGCAGCAGAGTTTGGTACACATACATTCAGGATTGCAATCATTTCTTGATTGATCTTTGTTGTAACTAGAGTGAAGTGCCTTCTGTGTCTCTCCTGGTTAGTTTTAGTATGAAATCTACTTTGTCAGAGATTGTAATGACAGTGGATGTCTGCTTCCTGATCCCATTTGCTTAGACTACATTTTTTTCAACTCTTTTACTGTAACTGGTGCCTAATTTTAAATCTAGGATGAGTTTCTTATAAACAACAGAGTGATGGGGTTGGTTTATTTGGGGTGTTTGTGGAGGAAGGGGCCTAGGGTTTGGATGTTTTGTTTGTTTGTTCTGTGTTTTGTTTTGTTTTGTTTTGTTTTTGAGATAGGCTCTCACTGTATAGCTCTGGCTGTCCTGGAACTCAGTGTATATACCAGACTGACCTCTGCCACCCAAGCTGAGATTAAAGACATGTGCCACTGTGCTTGAATTTTAGATTTTGTTTCTTAATTTGTTCAAATGGCTTATAACCTTTGAATGAAAAATTGGGGCTATGAATATTTAAGGTTATTTAAAGGTGTGTGTGTGTGTGTGAGAGAGAGAGAGAGAGAGAGAGAGAGAGAGAGAGAGAGAGAGAGAGAGAGAGAGAGAGAGTTTATGATAGTCATTTGGTGTTTTGGGTTGGTTTGGTTTTTACTGGTTTTGTTTTTGTCATACTTTATATTTTATTAATTATAGTGTCATTTGTTTGTTTTCTAGAGCCTCCTGGACATGCTTCCTCCTACTTCAGTTCAAAGCATTGCTTTCAATATGCTCCTTAGGGCTATTTTTTAAAACTGTTTGTATCATGGAAAGTTTTTCTTTCTCCATCCACTATAACTTTTTTTCTGGGTCAAGTAATCTAGGTGGACAGCCATAGGCTTTTAGAACAGAGTGAATTGTTCCAGGCTCCTCTATATTTCTTCTAGAAATAACTGTTTTCCAGTGTGTTTTCCTCTATATGTGACTTACATTTTTTTTTCTCTTGTGACTTTTAATATTTTTTTCTTTGTTCTCTATATTTAGTGTTTTAACTATGATATGCCATGTGAGCTTCTTTTCTGGTTTTTCTTGTCTAATAGACATTCTGTGTGCTTCTTGTATCTGCCTTTCCTTAGTTTTAGGTAGTTGCCTTCTTCCTTGTTGAAAGATCTGACCTATGTCATTGACCAAAGATTTATCTATGTCTATAACTCAGATAGAGTATTGTCATGGTATCTCAAATCCCTACATGTTGTTTTCTTGTGCTTTTAAAGTTTTTTTATATTCTTTGTTCATTTGGTTGAGTTCCCTTCCTTTATGTTTGGGTGCTGATATTTGGGCATCCACCTACTAAGGCTTCCTCTTGTGTTGTGTTACTCAGTTTCTCAGTTCCATCTTCATTCCAGCTTCATTTCTCTTTAATAAGTCTCTTTAATATTTCTTTCTCTTTTCAGAACTTTTGATTTCAAATCCTGAGCTGTCTTCATGTTGAGCCATATTTTCTTCTACAGAACTGTTTTCCTTCTAAAGTTCAAGGAGGTATGGGAACCCTTCTTTAAGTCTTTTGTCATCCCACGGCACGTAGGAAGGAGGAGACAGGAGGCCATGTTGTGCTGTTGCTGAGTCAGGTACCACCCAGGACCTTGCAGCTGATGTAATCCCAATTTGCTCTCAGAACAGCAGCAGATCAGAGTGAGCAAGAGCTCATTATCAGTTTTATGGCAGAGTCTAACCCTCTCACTGGGTGTTCTTGGTTTGGCAGGCCCTGCCTTCTGCATAAGTACTGCCATTACTAGGACTCCAGAATGCCAATAAGAAAGAAATTAGATTCAGAACCTAGAAGACTTAGAAACCTTAATACCTAGAAAGTACAGTTCTCTGCCCTTTCTGGCAAATTTCCTCCTCAAGTACCAACTTATTACTTTTTTATTTCTAAATACCTAATTTGACTTCCATCATCGCCACCATGGGTCAGAGCTTCCGTCCCTCCAATACTATGGACTAAAGGGTGCTCTAAAATGATGCGCTGCAACCCACACATAGCCCAGATGTCTGGGGTGGTACAGAGAGCCTGGGAAAGAAAGATAACAGCTGCACCTGTGCCTGCGTCACTCGGTGTGGAACACAGTGGGACAGACTCAGCCTGTCAGGTCATGTCTGTCCAGGCTTTGCAGTGGGTGTATCTAGAATGTGTGTCATGTTGTTTTTCAACCAGGTGGGCCCAGGTATCTTGGCAGTGTGCCTTACACGGGCCACACCTCCCAGTTCTGTAAGGATACTCCTCTGCCCATTGCTAGAGAGTCCATATAGGCAAATGCTTTCATATCTCAAAAACAAGTGGACCTGCACCCAAGATCCTGATAACTGCTCACAAGCAAGCAGGGTAGGTGAGTCCCAGTCTGTTTAAAAACAAAGACATGGACTCCAGCCTCTGGCCAGAAATGTTTTCATTTATAAACTAGGAACCAATTCTGGCCAGAGCTTCAGTTCTCCTAAAAGCAGATGTCAGGGGAAGGGCATACATACGGATATGGTACTTAGAAGACCAATGCAGGAGTCACAAGAGAAGAGGAGAGAAAATGTGATAGAATACTGGAAGATAAACTGGTTACCATTGTCACTGGTAAGAATAGATCCCACCAAGAGCCTTTTAGGACTGAGGTATAACACACCCAAGAATTGTCCCTCACAGAAGAACGGAACAGCCATTTCATACATTTGCTAGCTCCTGTTCCTGTACCCGAAGGCACCCCTAGAGCTGGTACTTCTGGGCTGTCCTTCCTGTGGGCAGAGCAAGTTCTTGCACAGCAAATGACACAGGCCATGGAAGCAGAGAGGCCTAGGGACCCTAGGTGTGAAATGGCTAGTGCATCTGGGCAGGGGGGGGGGGTGCACAGACAGGACTGATGTACAATGATGTGATCTATGATAATCCCCATGGATGATAAGAGATTAAATAAGACTGAGAATTAAACCCAGCCTAGTGGCTCTTGAAAACACATATAAACAAGGCCACCATTATTAATATGTTTAAATCAGACTGCACCTCATACTTTGCCTAAGTAGATGGGCAAGGATAATGCCTCTCCAACTTGATTCAACCCAGAAGTCCCTCTGTAGTATCCTCTGTTCCAGCCAAAAAGTATATGAACAGAGGGATCATTAGGTACACAGCCCTAAGGGACTCCCCAAAGAACGTTTAGCCCAGCACAATGCCTGTCCTCCTCTCCCTCTGTCTAGCTGAGGGTTTAATTGCCACTTTTTCAAGTTGTACTGACCTGCACAGGGTCCTTTATAACGTTCCCTTGGACGCTCTTAGCACTCACAGCCTCAAATATCCACACCATTCTTCATTCGTATTCTATTGTTTGAGTTGGCACAGCCCAGCCAAACAATGTAGCACTCTCGCCAAGCAGAAGCCCTAGGGATCTCCAAGAAGCTCATGGGTGTTAAAAATCAAAGCAGGATCTGGAGAGGTAGTTCAGTGCTTATGAGCACTTGCTAACATCCATGTTAGAGTGAGATGCTCACAACTGAATGGAACTCCAGCTGCATGGGATCAAAACCCTCTTCTGGACCTACAGGCACCAGCACACATGTCACACACACACACACACACACACACACACACACACACACACACACTAATGAATTAATCAACTAACTAAAATATTTCGCTTTTTATTAACTCTTTGTGAATTTCACATCATCTATTCGATCCCGCTCATTTTCTACATCCTTCCATATCCACCCTTGCAATCTCCCTCCAAAATTAAAAAAAAAAAAATTCTTCATGAAAGCTGTAGTCATGGTGTGCTACACAGTACACCCTTTTGCCCAAACAGCTTTTCCTGCAAATGACCTTTGCAGTGAGTGAGTCATCAGTCTGGTTCGAGGTCTCTGGGTGTGCTACACTATCAATACTGGATCCTCACTGGGGCTCCTCTTGGATATCCTGCAGCTTCAGATCTGGAGGACAGGCCCCTTTATAGATAGAGTCAATGCCAACGCAAAGCCTGGGTAGTAAGCTGAGTTGGTCAGCCTGACAACTCTCCCACATCATTGGGCCAGCTTGCCAACACTGTCTAGGCAAGGGGTGGGGCCCATTTACCTGCTCTCATGCCCTCAGAACCAGCTTTCTCAAATCTGTACCACCAGAGTCAGCTCTACTCTGCTGCCCAAGTGATGTGCAGAGTCCCATCTCCTGGGTGCTCCAGTTGGTGAAAGGTGGGGCCAGCTCAACCTTACTGCCCAAGCAAGGGAAGGAGCCATCTCTCTCATACTCACATTCTTAGAGCCAGATCACTAGATGCCCCCCACCACCACTAGGGGCCCACTCACCTGCTCTCATGCCCTCAGAACCATCTTCCCCAATACTATACCACCAAGGTTAGCTATAGTGTGATGCCTAGGTGAGAAGTGGGGTCACTCTCCCAAGTGCTGCAGCAGGTGAGGAGCAGAGCCAGCTCTGCACAGCCCTCAGACATCAATATGGCCCCAGAAATCAGCTCAGAGCATCTTCATGGTCTTTGGTGGTAACAGACCCCCACTGTTGCAGGGTCATTGACCTAGACATGGCCCTTGGCAGCATCATGGCTCCTGTGTATCTGGGGTTATCTCAGGTGTGCTTTGCCCTACCTGTGCCAAGAGGCAGGCTGTACCCAGACATGCTCTACTCACCCCGGACATATGGCACCAAGTGGGGTTTGTCTCAGGCTTGCTGTGCTCACCTAGAGAGAATGGTAAAAATACTTTTAAACCCTACAAACTAAGCCAATAGCTAGATGAAAGACAGTGTCTTAGGACTTGTCTGATACTCATTATTCAGGAAGAATAGGACCTGGAACAGATATTCCTTCATGTCAGTAGGCATCCCATCTACCTGTGCGGGTTAGTTGTTGTCAACTCAACATAAAACTAGATATATCTGAGAAGAATCAATGATTGTTGCTACGAGACTGACCTGTGGACACATATGTGAGGCATGGTCTTGACTTCTAATTCATGTAGAATAGCCTATCCCACTGTGGACAATGCCATCCCTGATCAGGTGATTCCAGGCTGTATAAGCAAAGTAGCTGAGAAAGTCAGAGAAAGCAAGTCAATAAGTAACATCCTTTCACTGTTACCACTTGAGTTCTTACCCTGACTTCCTTCAGTGCTGCATTGACTGTGACATGTAAGCCAAAAATAAAACAAAACAAAGTGACTTCCTTCCTCCCCAGGATGCTTTGCACAGCTTTATCATAGCAACAGGAAGTGAACAGGACACTACCTTATAGAAAACAAAGGGCCAAAGTTATAAAAATGACTTATGTAAGACCATGCAGATGATCCAGCTTTTGTTTCTGCACATATTTGCTCATCAGATTGAGCACCTACTATGTGATGAGTAATTTTAAGCCAGATGCAAATAACATGACAAGGATTCACGGACCATACTGTCGAGTTGCTTACATTCTCCTAGGAGAAACAGAAGTAAAGGACTAGATGACGGTTATTTTTCAGATAGAAGTTTGCAATATAGCAGGGTAAGGAGACAGTGGTAATATGAAAGAAGAGGCACTATTTTAGGCAGAGTTGTCAGGAAAACTGTGTTCAGAAGGAATCTGAGCAGGCTCAGAACTAGATAGAGGAGTACCAGGTAATCGTTTCAGGAGGATGGATCTGGAGATAAGGAAACACTAAGGCTGAAAACCCCAGGCAGAAAAGACCTTGCACAGTAGCACAATAAGACAGGCTAACATGTAGTGAGACATGGCTGTGCTCTGCAGAGTCAGAGGCAGGCAGAACCTACTTAGAAGGATGAGAAGTGTCCTCTTGTGAATGTTGGCTGGCCTGCATGGTAATACACAGAAGTAATTCTCAGCCATGGCATCTGTTTGTCTCAGGAAAAATGAGAAAGGAGATCCTTTCTGTGAAGGAAAGGGTAGGGTGTACTGCTGGGGTTTGGGAGGGAAAAGAAGTCAGAATTACTGTCCCGAGGACAGGGCAAATAAAGTCACAAGAGTAACAAGAGAAAATGGCGGTACTAAGACTTGTCATTGTCAATGAAAAGCCATCAGAGTTGAGGGATTTCTCCAGCTACAGCAAGTAACCTGGGAGTGAACCTGGGACAGGAAGATAATTAGGGCTTTTGACAGGAGAAGTCAAGGGAGACAGAACACATGAGAGTAGAGAGCTCGGTAAACAGAGATCTATGTTTGTGTCATTAACAGCAAACTTAAGATGGAAAAGGCCATGAGGAATGAAAAAGCATCATGTCAGGGTAGCAAGAGTGCCACCAAGATGGAAGCATGTGATACTGGGTTGCTAGGACAGCAGAATATCCTACCATAAGGATGACAGTCTGAATCTGTAGGCTGGAGTGGAGGGAAAGCCATGATAGTGATGAGGACCAGGTGCGACCATGAATGTGTGTGCCACTTATATGCTTAGCAGAGACAGCACCAGAGTGGATGGTACAGAGCAATCTCAGAAACAAATGAGGCCTCATGTCTGCCACACATGGATGTAAAATGCCATTCACCGGACAGACCCATGAGCAGATAACTAGAGCCAGAATAGCAGAATCTTAATTTTATACAAGGATTAGAGTTCAACAGCAGCGTTCATGAATATTCTCTGAAACCATGGCATCTGTCCATTAGTTGTCCTTAATTTAAAAATGAAACCACTGAGATTCAAAAAAGGAACAAACTCATTTGCTGCCCAAAGCCCAGCAGTGAAAATGAGACAAACCCAAACCTGGTCCAGTTCTCCTCCACTAAATGGCAGCTTAACATCGTGCCACAGCTTGGAGGTCAGGCTGCTTAGGCTTCAATCACAGCCCTTCCCCCGACTAGTTAAATGACCTTGAACAAATTATCTGTTCTCCGTGTGCCTCATATTTCTGTAAAAGCAGGATAATATAACACCTATCTCAAAGGATGATGGCAGAATTAGCTAAAATAAAGCTTGAATAAACCTTGCCTGCTACATAATAAGCACTCGATAAGTGTCACGTGTGGCTATAATAAAGGGAAAAGGCTATGATGCCGGCTGTAAGCACCACTATCTCCTCACTCTCAGATGCTCTCGTGGAAAATTGGAAGTAATGCCGCCTGCCCTCCTAACCCTGGCTCTGCCTCTGAGAGGCCTTGTGGAAGAGTGGGGACTTGACAAGGTACTGTGGAACAGACTGGGATTCTGAGCTGACTCTATACAAATGTGTTGTGGTAAAGACCAACGGCAGATCAAGGATACCATGATAAGGGCATGCTTACGGCAGAGTGGGAGATAAGACGTGATACAAGAAACAAACAAACAAAAAAAGAAACCCATAAGCATCCTAAAAGGGTAATCCTGGATGGCCCTGTGACCATGGGAGAACAGGTGACTTTGAAGGTAAGCTCCTTCTCCAGTTTCTTCTTTTCTTTCAGCTGCATCCAA
This sequence comes from Arvicanthis niloticus, assembly GCF_011762505.2. Classification (NCBI taxonomy): domain Eukaryota; kingdom Metazoa; phylum Chordata; class Mammalia; order Rodentia; family Muridae; genus Arvicanthis; species Arvicanthis niloticus. The sequence continues at coordinate 18,486,098 of NC_047664.1, forward strand.
AAAGGATAACCATGCCTTCTCCACCCTCAATTTTGTTTTGTTTCTTTTTTCGTGGTGTCTATACAGCAGAGACTCATGATGTATATAGATGGAAACCCCAAGAATCTGTCAGAAGAGATCTCATACTAAGCTGGACCATCAGAAACTAGAATCACCCTGCTCAAGTTGAATCTAACATCTGTGCTAATGCCCTGAATGCTCTCCATCCTCAGACCAGATAAGGAAGGAAAGTGGTGTGTAGAAATAATGTTGGATTAGACTTCAATGAGAGTAAGACGATTTTGAAGGATAGTGGACACTCTGAACTTAACTGCCCTTATTACGAGCAGCTATTGAAGAATTTTCAGGATAATGAGCTATCTCATCTTCCATGTAATGAGCTTTGGGAAGATTGCTCAGACACTGTCCTTGTGGGGAAAATATGGATATCAATGACACCCACAATAAAAGCATTACAGTGTGAAGGGGGAGTGGCTATCCATCATGCTGCCCACCGCCAGTGCCCTCGGGTCTCACAAAAGCTCAAATAAGGTAGTATTTGCCCCACCTGCCATGATGCCCCACTTTTGAGCACTGTGGGGTTCATGAGTTTTCAACATGATGCCATTTAGGCCAAATTTACTTTCATTCTTGACCTTAATAATCTCCATATCACCAGCAAGGAGTATCCACAAGCAACTCCCCAAAACTTGAACCTAAAATGACCGTTCTTATTTTGTAGTTTAACATTTACTTACTCATGGAGAGCCATTACTAAGGAATATTTTGTACTCCTTGAACAAAAATAAATTAGTTCTTGTCATCTCAAAGCTAGAATGGAAGATAGCTGTTAAATTCACAGCCCTGACAAAGTACAGGAAGTGCAGAACAGGTTGTGCTAGCCTGCTAGAATACAGGGACCTAGCCTCCCCTGTTGGGAGTCAGAAACAGGTTGGGGGATATCAGACATCTTCATTTCTGATATTCAGCACAGTGGTGTGCACATGTGAACACATGCATGCTCACACACAAAGAATCACATACATCCCTCATAAAAATCAGGACCCCTTTATGTGGCACTCATTTGAGCAGCTATGTGAAGAGAAAGCACCAAGATTCATTTATTGCTTCAGGTCTGCCAGGAACCTGCTATAAAAACTTGGATAAAATGTTCAACTCCAGTGAGCCTCCATTTCTTCTCCTAGGAATCAAAAATTCAGTGGAATGACTCCTTGTAGACCAACATCCTGTAAATCCACAAGAATTGAAGGCTTAGAAAAGAGCTAATATCCTCCACTCCTGCTCCTAGTATATCCCTCTCACCTGTAAGACATATGCTCCTCACAACTAGTCTTGGTGGCCAATCTTGCCAACTTTATTAGCAATCAATTTGTTAGGATTTTTATTTGTGACATATCTATTTTATAAGAGGTTTTGTGGAAGACCAAATCAAATCAGCAGAAGCCGCGAGCCTGATTGGTGGAAGAGAACTCAACCAAGTTCCTACTGTGAGATAGTCAACCAAAACCTGTGGAACACGAGCCACCACTCCAAGTCTGTGTGACAGAGACAAACTTGGCCATCCTCATTCTTTTTTGGTGTTTCCATATTCTAGTCCAGTCTTTCAGGGAAAGCACTTATCAGTACTTCAGGTACCAAGTCTTTAGGCACAGGGAGGACTTTGTCTTCAAATGAAAAGGTAAGCCTTCCTAGCTAGAATTCCACAACTTGGCAGCAAAGGTCTTTTGAGTCAGATCTTTCTTTGTTATGTGTCGCTCTGTGCATTGTGGGATGCTCAGTGGTATCCCTGGTCTTCCCTCGTCTGTCAACCAAGACTATCCTATGACACTACCAAAAGCTCTCACCTCAGAGGACAAAAGTGCCTTCCAGTTGCTCTAGCATATGCAAGAAAGAAGTAGACCACCCAAACAATGCTAACCATTTTAGGCTCACAAACAGAAAGTGACCTGAGGCTATCGATAAAATGTGCCTATTCAGAAGGTCTGCCCCAGTATGCTGAGTGCCCTCCAGCCTTTTTCTCCCTGGCAGCAAAGTTTTTAAAACCACTTCTTAAATCTTGACCTTAGGGTGGGAATTGAGGCCTGAAAGGAATACGTAGAATCATATATGAAATGGAGAGAGAGAGAGAGAGAGAGAGAGAGAGAGAGAGAGAGAATCAGTTTTGTCTTTATGATTCCCAAAAGCCACCCATTTAGTCAGCATAGAGACTAGGAACAATGTCAGTCAGGATGGTAAGAAAGATATCAGTGACCAACCAAATCATAGCACTTGACAGAGGAGAAATCATTATGGGACTGGAGGGTGCCAAGCATGCTGGGAAACCACCCTGCACACTTTCCATTGATACGCATTTCCACCAATGGCTTTGGAGAAGAGCATAAGAGTGGTTATTAAGAAAACGAGCATATATGACAGCCAAGAAATGACTTCAAGGCAAAAAGACAGTTTTTCTTTTTCTAAGACCTAACCCCACCCCCTTGCTACTAGTCTTGACTTTGGCTTTTATTCTTTGTGTTAATTTTCTAAAGTCATAAAATGCGTGACTATCTCACATGAATGTTACACAGCCCTGCAAGAGTACCTGTGGAACTCAGGGCATGCACATGGACTTCGCTGCATCTCCCATTTCCTTTCCATCAGCCTGCTAGCACAATCACAGTCTCAATTTGCACCATATAGTGTATTGTAGATGTACATATGCTCAGCCATCTTGTTCTTGCTCTAGAAAGCTATAAAATAATATCATATGGACGTGGCTTTCTAGAACTGGATCACAGCATCTTTCTACAAAGGTTTATCCATACTGTAACATTGACTTCTTCCCACCATAGACCCATGCATTCAATCATTTTGTTGAGAGGCATTCACATCATTCTAAGTCTCTCTATCATGATGAAGCAGCGACTAGAAATGTTCACGAGTATTTGCAGGAGGTTTTCCAGAAACATGTTCTCTGGAAAATAGGGCCGGCCAATGTCAACTTGTAAAATAGAAGCGAATTATTTTCCAAAGAGGTTCTACCTCTAGCAGTACATAGATTGCTTTGGCTCACAGTCATATCAAACTTTTACTCCATTTGATTTCTTAAAAATCTCTATTTATAGTGAGCAGTCTTTCACTTATTTTTAATCCTTTTCTCAAGTTTCCTCTAAATTCTTGACCTGTCCCATTCTATGAAAGAAATGAGTCTCTCTAGTCTGCTCTTCAACACATTTCTGTGAATTCAAGTGAACAAAGATTATGTAACACCACCTCCCGATACTACCCTTCCCATTTCAAGAAGTAGAATACAGCTTCCCTGCGCAAAAGTAAAGAGACACCATCATGTAAACCAGACAACTATTGGCACCAAAAAAAACCATCATGAGGAAGCACCAAGAAAGCCTGAAAGCACAGGAATTACAACAATGTAACAGAAAATTCCATTTTTCAAGGTTGACTGATATTTTGAAACTGGCAATGTAGAAAGTCTCAGGACAAAACAATTGGGAGAAATATGAATTTATGTAACTATTCAGTTTTCTAATTTAACAAAATTATTCAAAAGCCTCAGTTTTTTTAAATTGGAGCCAATAAGAAAACTCAGTTAAAGTGTTTGCTTCACTAACATAAAGGCTGAGTCCAGACTCCAGCACCCATATCAAAGACCAGGTACAGCAATGTGTCTGCAATCCAGAGACAGGCAAATCTCTGGCACTTACTCAACAGACAGCCTAGCCCAATTGGTATGAGCTCAGTGAGAGATCCTGTATCAGAAGATAAGCTGAGAAGTGATTAAGAAAGATGCCAGATATGGACCTGTGACCTCCACAGACACACACTGAATGCCTCACCATATGCCCAAGAACACACATACACACACACCACACATGTGTGCACACATGTGTACATACTTTTTAATGTTTCTCGAGTCATCTAGTCTACTTCTAAGAGTATATTCTATAGAGATGATCAAGTAAGTATAAAAATATTTAAACATAGTGATGTGAGATGATAACTATAGCTCAAGATACTGAAATTTACCAAATATTTGACATTAAGGGATTGTTGAGTTATTACGAGCAAACACTAGAATACTAGGTAGCCTATAGGAGTGACTTTGTAGACACTGACATTGAAAATGCAATTAAACTATATTAAGTGGAAAAAATAATTTGCAAAGAAAGGTGACTTTAAGTTTTCAAAAAGGGAAAGTGTATAAACAGTTTGCATCCATAGGAAAATTCAGGAGCGTGCTTAGAAGAATTGGATGGTAGGTGACTAAGGGAACAGGAGAAACAGTCTTCCCCAGGGAAGAATAAACCAACTGATTATCTAGCACTGAATGATCAGCCCTGAAAACATACATACAAGTAACACTATACAGACTGAGCCAGGTGCATTTATGTATTTAGAGATGTATTTGTAAATTCATATATGTATGTAAAAGCAATAATGAAAAAGAGGACATAAATTTGAAAGACAGCAAGGAAGGACAGATGGGAGGGTTTAGAGGGAGGAAAGGGAGGTTGAGAAATGGGTTAATTATATTAAAGCTTAAACATCTTTAGAAAGAATCAGATGCCACAAATCATGATTTACTGCATTCTAGGGGGATTTGGAGAAGGTAGGTAAAAGGAGAGAATCTTTAGGAACTGCTGCCTCAAGAAATGAGGCCTTGGGGACAAAAGAAGTGCCAAGGGTTTATTTCCAAGGAAAAAGCTATAACAAGACGAGGGTCTTCAATAAGCTGATCGTACATTCACACCAGTGTCAGCCCCTGACAGGCTACAGAGAGCTAACTCACGAAACCATGTTCATCTCTTAAGTAGCCTGTGTGCCTTGCACAGTCACATGCTTTGTGGCTGCCATGCTCTCTGACTGTACCACCAACTGAAATATTCAAACTAAGCGTGTAAATCTGTCCTGTCCGAGTCTAACACACAGGGCATCCATTTGACTGAGTTCTAAACCTACCCCTTCCCATGGGAGAATCAAAAATGCCAGTGGTGGCCATTTTCCTGGATCCTGTTGACTAGAAGAGGCTTGGCATATATGTTGGTAAGCTTGCTAGCATGGGTAGGAGAGGAATTTCATGGGATGGTTTCATGGATGGTCTCATACATCCTTCTGAAAGTAGAACCAAATAGTCCATGAGATGTATTTGAAGACGCAAAAGCATAGGGAAAGTGTGTACCTTATTAACCAACCTCAGTGAAATGAATCTTTTCCAAAAACAAACCATGTAGCCTGTCACTTTAGGAAGCCCTAAATTAACACAGTGGGAGAGATTAGACAGATAGGGGTAAAGACAAGGGAAAAGAGAGAATGAGAGAGAGGGAAGGAGAGAGAGCACAGTGGGGAGGGAAAGTGGGGAAGAGAGAGAGTACCCCCTTCACACCTCACATGGGTCTGTCTTCGATGGGTTAAGTAAGGATACTGTGGCCACCAATGCCCTCATATCCACTGCAGAACCAGTGTGAGGGAAGCCATCAATCAGAAACCCTACCTTCCTACCGCTTCCTATGGCAAGGCTGCTTCATAACATGGAGGACTAAAAAATTCTCCAGAAAAAACAACTGGGTACAGGGAACCCAAAAACCAAAAAACATGGAAGGTACTAGGTACAAAAAACATGCTTTACCAGGACATGTTTTCTAAAGATTCTGTTCTATGAAGAAAAATAACTATTTCCACATCTCTGTGAGTAATATTAAAACTCACCGTTGAAATCTCAATGCCAACATGAACACTTGAAGGGTCTATCAATGCAGCAGACTTAAACCGAATGGAGAGTGTATTGTTACCAAAAGGGTAGCATTGTCTGAATTAGAACTTGGTGAACAACAAATAACCTTCCAAGAAGGGTCTTCTAAGCTGAAATGCATTCATGACATTATCTTTGCTCTGACTGTATGTGCTTCTGGGTTAAAAAAAAAAAAATTCTAATTGTACTCCCATTCAAAAACCAACAGTGGGAATAAGGCATCATCCTCATTTTATGCACAGCTGCCCGAAGGCCTTATCCTTAAAACAAATTACAGCGCCTCCTATGTGGCACACGCTCTGAAGCTAATTCTAACCCTACAGCAAAACTGCAAAATTAAACTTTAATCTGCGATCTAAACAATTCGGTGTTTGTGATCAATTGTGGTATTTTTCTAAAATGCCAAGGTGGTTGTTGAAACAGAGGAGTTTGGTTGTCCGATAGCACACCCTCTTAGAACCAAATGAGACTCTTGGGGAAAGAGCCAGGGAAAATGCTTGGATTGTTGGTCTGGTCATACAGAGAAAGGGGCAAGTGGTAATGCCAGAAAAGAAAAGAGAAGGGAGCATAAATGAGGGAGGGGAAAGCATGGAGATCAAAGGTGGGGAAGTAGGGGGATAAGGAAAGAGGAAGGCCAGGAAGGGGTGAGGAACTAAGAGGAAAGAAAGAGACAAAGGATAAGAAGGGAAGGATAGAAAGAAGGAAGAAATGGGGACAGAGAGGGGGAGAGAAAAGCAGCAATTCCTGCAAGCATCTGATCTCCTTGGCCCTGTCACAACCCCTAACAGGCTGCTCCTCCACAAAGCAATCACTTTGGCCCTACTAGCCATTTTAGAAATTAAATTTGGTCCCTTGAAATTCTAAGAAGCCAGGGGAAGGGAAAGGTGGTAAAAGCAAGCCCCACATCACACCCTTAAAGGCTAAGAAAGTTGTAAGTTCCAGAACAGGAGAATCCCACTCCAGAAATGTGCCCCTGCAGAAGGGAAGTTCAAAGAGTCACCCTTGGAAGGTCTGCCTCTTCCCCAGTGGCCACAGAGCCCCGGAGTCCTGTAGCAACCTGCTCAGGCGCTCGCTCCGATAAGTCAGAGCGAATTCATGGGAGATTACCACATAGCTCCTGCCAAGCTGTGCTGCAGCCCCGTAATAGATATGCCCCAGCACTAAATCCTAAAAGGCCCCACTACATCTGTCAAGCATGCCCTGGAAAAGCACCCTCAGTTCAGATGTTATCACTGCTCTGCCTGCATCAGAAGATTTAGTGTCCACCCTCGAGGTTGCTTTGGCTGCACGGTTTTCAGGGGCAAAACAACAAGGGAGAAAGATGAGAGGAAAAAAGGCAAATTATTCTTGCTTAAAGCAGAAGAAATAAAGTGATGTGCTTGCCGACTAGTGCGGCATCTCGCCCTGCATCCAGAAGGTCCCCAATCCCACATTAAGGAGGTACTGATGTTCTAAGCTGATTAGCTAGGACGCTTAGAGTCCCTGGACTGTGACATCATGTCAATGATCTTCCATAGAGCGACTCTTTCCCAAGGAAAGCTAAACAACAAACCCAGCAGGGATCCATAGGCAAGAGATAGAAGATGCGAGCTCTTGATAATTAACTTTAAAACAGGTTCGAGAAAAAAAGGCTGCTCTGATATAAAATGAACTTTCCAGAGCATTTGCTTAGGAGAAGGGGGGGGGGGGGGAAGAATTAAACCTCTCCAAACAGTTGTACTTCTTACCAACCATGTTTCCAGATGCAATTCCTGTTTGCTCAAAATGTATTTTAAGGACATTTTAATCATTAGGAGCAAAGAAGAGTGTTTGATTTAAGTGTATTTAAAAATATAGAGGAAACAACTTATACACACAGAGACATAGGCACACACACATGTATACACACAGAGAGGCAAATGTACACATGCATTTGCAGAGACACAGACACACATACACAGATGCACACACAGAGAAAAAGACACATGTGCACGTGTGTGTGCGTGTGTGCACGCACGTGCAAGCATGTGCACACAGACACATATGCACACAAGTACCATGCACACGGACTGTTTAAAGCACAGGAATTCCCATTACTAACTCACTGGAGCCTGGACTGAATCTGCAGGAAGACAGGAGAGTGTGCTGCTCCACTATTTTGATGTTCAACAAATTTCTCATCAGAATGGAGGCTCAGGCCATGGCCGTGGTGCCCAGATGTCTCAGACAATGTGAATGGGAGGGACATCTCAAAGCCGTGTGGTGTCAGCCTAGTTGTGGAGGTGAGCAAATAAGCTGGATTACTTTGTTGACCTGTAGAGGATGCTGAATAGTTACCTGGACCTGGCATCATGTTCATTTTAAAACTTCATAAGGGAAGTTCACCTATTTCTCTAACAACATCATTTAATGTCTTCATGGGAAACATGCCTCAGTACCTGAACAATGACTTGAGATGGAAGACAAACACTGACCATGTGATTAAACCTAGCAAAGCTCATTGGTTCTTCTCACTGGATAATTAAAGGGAACCCTGTTTGTAGAACGACTTCCCAAAGTTGATGGTACTAAACCAATTACATGAATTGTCTTATTTAATCCTCTCAGAAGCCCTGAGAAGCAGGAAATATATGAAAACTGAGACTCTGGGAGGTTAAGCAGTTTGAACAGTCACATGGCGCATCATTGTTCTCTCCCGTGAAGCCACCTGCCCACTTCTCAAGTCTATTAACCCTTTCATCTGACATCATTACTAGTGGATTGGATTGTCAGATATTCATTTCCATCTTAGATATTTGGGATGTTTGCTGAAAAGTAGTTTTTGTCTGTCTGTCTGTCTGTCTGTTTGTTTGTTTGTTTGTAAGGATCCTCATGTCATTTGCTTTCTTCTGTTCATTTTCAAAAACTCAAGTACAACCATGCGTGGACTCTGGCTTTACTAGAAACTCCAGGTGGCTTCACTCTCTGCCAGATTCCTGGTAGTTCTTTATGACAGATAATCTTGATTATTTTCACCTTGATTGGATTAAGAAGCACCTAAAGCCCATCCCTAGGAGTGTCTTGATGCCCTTTTCAAGAGAAGACAAGCTACAAAAGGAAGACCAACCCTGAATGTGGTTGGCACCATCACATTGCACAGATGGGAGCCCAACATCATTCTTGCTAGCACAGGAATCTTCTCCCCTCCCCTCCCTTCCCCTCCCTTCCCCTCCCTTCCCCTCCCCTCCCCTCCCCTCCCCTCCCTTCCCCTCTCTTGTTTTCTGGATGCTATGATGCTCCACCACACCCTCTCCACCATAATGGGACAAAATCTCTGAAACCATGAACAGATGAACAAGTTAAATGTTCTCTTATATTGTTTCTGTCAGGCATCATGTCACAGTCAGAATAAAAAACTAGCTGGCCCAGACATCCTGTCCTGAAAGATAGTAGGCACAGGCTTCAAACCCATGGCAAGCTCTTACCTCCTCATGATCTTCAACTGCTTCTACTGGACACTGTCACAGCAAGGTAGACATCCCTGTGCAGGGTTCCCAGCAGCCTTGCCAAAGAGCACTTGTTTGGGATGTTCATGATCAGAGTCCAATTAGCCTAAGGGGAAATTAAACCATTGGCTGGCAGCTCACCCATTAGCAATTATTTTCCCAGAAAGTCGATACAAACAGCCATGGCTGCTGAGCTGCAGATCCTCATGGCCTCTTAGAGACTTTGTGTGAGCGGCTCCCATCCCTCTGTGTTTCCCCAACCAGCTGCAGCTCCTTGGGCAAGCACTTCCACTGGAAAGTTGTAGCTTCTAAATCCCTGATCTGTGCTTTCTTTCCACATGCCTTTTACTGTAGCCACTTGACTATCATTCAACTCTTTCCCCAAACCCATCTTCTAGAAGAGATAAGTGGGTGCCCTTGTCCAAGGGTAGAAGATGCATTTGTACCTATATATCAATATCTTACCTTGTGTGGCCTCAGACCCTCAGGACTGACAGGCACATCACGTCAGAGCCCAATTTCTTGCTCAGTTATGACTGTAATGTATACGAGCCATATAAAACTGAGTCCAGAAAGATGCATAGATTTGTTGTGAATATCATCTCTGCCACTTGCCATGTAGATAATTCATTCATTCTGTATCACAATGTCTTTACTTATGGAAGAGGATAATAAAAATATATCTCAAGACTCTCAAGAAGACTTGGCTTTTTAAAAAATACACAGAAATCACAGCGCACACGATTTCCAAGATGGATAGAGTCATAGTTTAATTGATGGTTCTTGGTAGGATTTCTAGAAGTGTAATTTATCAGCAAAGGCTTGTTGATGTTGTTCTCTTACTTGTGAGAAAAGTCTTACTTTCTCCATTGCTATGACAAAAAACCATGACCAAAAGCAACTTAAAGAAAAAAAGAGTTTCTTTGGGTTATGGTTACAGAGGGAGAGTCCATCATGACAGAAAAGGCTCGGCAAGGCATGCCAGTAGGAGCAGGAAGTGGCTGGTCACATTTTCATCCATTCTCAGGAAGAAGAGAGAGGGAACAGGACATGGAGATAGGCTATAAGTACTCTAAGCCCACCCCCTGTGGTAGACTTCCTCTAGCCCAGCTGCACCTCACAAAGGTTTCATAATCCCCACCAAACAGCATCACTAACTGGGAGCCTGGTGCTCAAACACAAGAGTCTTTGTGGGGTATTTCTCTTCTGAACCACTATAGATCTTGTTTGGTTTTGTCCACAGGTGGCAGAACTAGTTTAAGTACCTGAGCTCAAGTAAAATATCAGATGTCTTCCTGACCTCTTCCTGTATATCCTTAACACACCCTGGCATGCCTCTTACCTTCCATACATTGCAATCCTACTTGCTCATGGCTGGCGCAATATCAACTACTTTGTTCTCAGTTGGTAAATATCACAAATATGGAGATGCTTCTTAAAAAACATCCTGCAACCTCAATTAACTTCCATTTAGATTTCCAGTCATTCTATTTAAATTCTATTTAGAATTCTGAAAATATGAAATTTTCAATCTGGGTGGGTGCCTGAGTGATATTTATTTATTTGCTAATTCTTTAAAGGAATTCAATACAGGGATTTGTATCTAAGAAATAAAAATAGGGCCTCAACAGCTAACTCCACTGGGCCCCATGGCCCCCTTCTCCAAATGGAAAAAAAAGTCCCCAGAAAAAGAATGAGGACTCCTGGGTGGGCCTTGCTATCCTGCTGTTGTCTCCTACATCTACACAGGGCCGAATTACAGAGAATAAGATCTTGTTAGCTTCCAGAAATTGGTCCTCAGCATAGGGCAAGGTACTTTTCACTCCTAAGAAAGGTGCAAGACACAAAAAACTGAAAAATTGATCTCTTCCTCTCTGTTTACATGGAGAGATGGAGAGACATGCTGAGGAGTCTGCTGGCCTTCTCTGGGCTGCTCACCTCTCTAACTTTATCCATTCTCAGGCAACATGTTTGAAGTCTGACTTAACTTCAAGGTCTCTAGCTTCCCGTATCAGAGTCCAAACTGTGTTCAAGTTTCCTAACAGGGAAGCGATGCTCCTCCTTTCTGCTTGCCCACATTCAGGCCCAGTGGCATTTGTTTAGTTGACTTCCAAGTGGAAAGAGGAGCCCATTCTCACTTATGCACAAAATGAATGGAATTTTGGGTTTTAGAAAGAAATGGTGCATGTGCTACTAATATACTATCTCCTTGAAAATAAGTTGATTCTTGAATGATCCCCAGAAGAAATGGAATTAATTCATATTTTTAATCTATTATACCTTTAGCTTCATCTAACTGAATCGAAGAAAAATGGTATGACGTGTTTGAGCTGTGGAATTCCCCCCATCAGGGGCGGGCTTACCCTACATTTTCTTGCCTGGACAATAGCTTCAAACTCCCATGGAAGAAGCAATTGCCAGCAGTTGGGGGTTTTCTTTCCAGCCCCTTAGACCCCAAATTGACTCTTCTAGCTTTTAAAGGCAAACAGCAATTGCCAGAAAGTGACTTATTTCATAAAAGAAACTGAAACACAATACCCTGATTGGGTTAGCCTTTCTTACAGAATGAGAGCACGTTCACACTCCAGCAAAGCCACCGGCCCCATTTCAAGAACTTCAATTTGACTCACAGAGTAAAAGTGGACTGTGGGGAGCGCACTTAAGACC
>NC_047664.1:18800474-18882974 GCF_011762505.2 Arvicanthis niloticus
TCTGGGCCCCAGTGGCTGTATCTTTGAGCACTTCTTCATACAGGCCAATGGTCACTCAGTAAGGTGGAGTTTTGGATGGTTTTAAGGGACAGCGTGGGATGGATCTAAACCACAGATAGGAAACTTACATGGACTATAGAAGGTGCTTACTGCCAAAAATGACTAAATAATTTATTTGATCCAAGTGCTATAGCCATAGCAGAGCCAGAGAAACTGGATAGTGTCTTCAAGAACTGGCCTCCTGTTGGTCACTGTCCTTCCTCTGAGTACCCTTCAAGGCTATTTGACATCTTGCTATTCAATCCCTTAAACTTGCCCAGGGACAAAGTTCTATAACTCATTTACTGACCATGTTTGTTTTTTAAAGTATTGACTATAAGATACAAGCCATTCAGCCCACCATTAAAAGACCTCTAAAATAAGGTTCTAAGTCAGTTTCCAACTGTTCTATGTTTATTGGAACATTCGAGCATTTTTGCAGGTAAGCCTCTTCCAGCCCCTCCGGGAAAGTCATCACCACCGAAGCAACACAGTGTTTCCTTGGAGTGGATTGTGCAGGTTATTCCTACTCATCACTAAAACCCTAACCTGTTTTCAAAGACCACTAAAACTTAACATCTTAGCATTCCCCAGAAAATGACTCCTGCATCCCTCTAGTTTTCATGTCTTGTTTATAAATTATTAATATCAGACCCCTCCATCATCCTGTGTTTTTATTCTTACAATTTTATCCACCAATAGAATAGACAGTTTGAGGAGGGACATTGGTCTTATACCTCTTGATTGTTTTTACAATGACTGGGACACCACCTGGCATACTGTAGAGTGTTGGAGGAGCTTTATGTATGTGGGTATTCTGAGAGACATTTTAATACTGGACATGGGAGAAATACAGTTTTCTTAGTTGAGTTTCATTAGAATGAATTAGCAGCAGGTTACAGTTCAGCCTAGAGGGTTAAAATACCTGGACTTCACCCCTGTATGGGTCACTTATCCCTGATTGCAGGACAAAGACTGTGTCCCCATTACTACTCTCTTTCTAAATCCTGTGGTGCTGGTATTTATAAACAAGACTGGGACAGCTCCATGAGTAGACATCAAGATACACCCATCTCTGCTCTTTGAAAAGTGGCTTGTAAGTATGCATGTCATTGATGCTACATAAAGAATAGCATCCTCGTTCACCCCACAGAGCTTACCCCCCTACACACATACACACACGAACTGAACTGCTGTCTACATTGGCAAAGTAAATTATATATTAGCATTTTAAAAGGCCCACTGTTCTCAATACATCAGCTTAACTGAGACCAGTTATTTAGTGGGCTTCTAATTAATTTAATTCTCCACTGGTGGCGATTTCTGATGGGCAACGACTGTGCCTTTTACCTCTTTGTATCCCTTCCCCGGCACTTTACTCAGTCGGCTGCCTATAGCAGGGATGCAATAAATATCTGTTGATTGAACAAATGAATGAGCCTTACTGCAAATGGAGATGGTTCATGGGTAAATTCTTAGATAAGCCACACAACACCAAAGTGGTCTTTCCTCTCAGTGAGGATGCGAAGAAACGCACACATCACAGGAAGTAAGCAGAGCAGCCTTGCTCAACAGTCAACAGAACTGAACCTTCACAGCAAGGGCATTTTAATTCTGATTAACACTGTTGTTGACTTTTTAAAAAAGATTTCTTTATTCATTTTATGTATGTGCGTACAATGTCACTCAGATCTCATTATAGATGGTTATGAGCCACCATGTGGTTGCTGGGAATTGAACTCAGGACCTTTGGAAGAACAGTCAGTGCTCTTAACCACTGAGCCATCTCTCCAGCCCTGTTGTTGACTTTTTAAATATGATTAGGAAGTCTACAAATGTGGACAAAACTCTTGGATGAGATCAATTCTGGGAGCCAGCAATCAGAGGGAGATGAGAAGCTTAAGGGTGGGGCTTCTTGGGGCTGAAGAGATAGATACCCACATAAAGGAGTGTACATCCGCATGGATTTATAATCCCAGCGTCAGGAAACCAGAGCCTGGGCTCACTGGCCAATCGGCCTAGCCAGACTGAGTCACCAAGCTCGTGTTTCAATGGGAGAGTCTGTCTCAGAACAGTAAGTACAGGATGTCAACTCCTGGCCTCCACGTGCATTTGCACACATGTCCATGCACACCCACACATGTGAACACACCAGCGAGAAAGTGGTAGGGTTTTGAGGATAATACTGTGGAAGCAGCATAGGTTGTTTGGTCTCTCTCAGCTTCTGTGGAATGGGAGAATAGTATGTGATTTAAAAAGTGATGAAGAAGACATAAGAACAAAAGTAAAACACAAGTCACAGACATCTCTCTTTGACCCTAGGATGTAGGAAAACCTGAGTAAATATTAGTTAGCGTTATTGCATTTTAACACGGATTGTCCTCTAATCTGCACTCCAGGCAGGCAGCTCGCCAGCTTAGGGGGAGAAGGGCTATGTTTTGTCAGAGATGGCCTGTGGGACAGGTCAAATCTTTCCATCTACAGGCATCAAGAGTGTGGAGATTTACCTTCTCTATTCTTGCAGAGCATAGGCCAGAGAAAGACCTCTACCCTCAGGGCACAGATAAAACACGCAATGAACTAGGCCTCATAGTAGCAGCTGAAGTTTCCAAGCCAAAATCACCACTGCTTTCTTTCCTGAAACATAAACCTATAAAGAATATGAGTTTGCCAGGTCAAAAGCAAACCACATATCCCTGGGACAGCCATGAATACTGAATTCCAGTACACTAAATCCCTTGCAGAGTCAAAGAACATGGAATATTCTCTACCATTGTGACTGGCACGTGCTTCTTGGGAGCAGGAGCTAAGAAGGTGGCAGACTCTGATTGGCATCAAGGAGGAGTGACAGCACCCTGAGCTGCGGGTGGCTCGCAGAGCAAAACAACTCACCAGTCTGGGTAGAAAAATGCAAGAGGCTATCCTGGTTCATAAGCTTCTGTCAGAGGGGGAAAAACACTCTTGGAGAAGCAGAAAGGCAAGAAGAGGCAGAGTGACTACAGATCAGTGAGACAGCTGAGAGGGGAAGACACCTCTGTCCCTGAGTTCTAGGCTTTGGTGGGTTTCTGATGAGGACTGTTTGCATTGTATGGTAAAGTGGGCAATGGGCAGAACTAGTCTCTCTGAAACAGAGACATGAGCCTCTGCAGCTCCTAGAGAGCAAAGGAAGGCCAATGATCTCCAGACACCTCTCTGCTGGCTCTCTGAGGAGAAGAGACAGGAGGCCAGAGAGGGGAGCAGGAGCTGCCTGCTTGCATTACCACAAAGGAAATTCATAAAGCCGCCTACCTCAGGGTAGGAGAGAGGCAAGTAAACCTTTCCCCTCAACAGGGATAATCCACTTGCTGCTGTCCAGGGATCCTACCTTCCAACCCCAGCCCCTTTCTGTTTCAGAGTGAGCTTTGTTCTTGCAAATGCTGCAGACAAGTGCAATCCCATCAGCCCTAAGCCATTCAGAGTCCAAACCATGTCCTCCTCGAAAGACAAGAATAGAGATGACAGAAGAGCGGAACACCAGGTTGAAATAAGGGCGAGGCTGACCGTGAACATCTCCAGACAGAGCCAGGGGCCCAATCCAAAGAGAAGATGAAGGCTTTGTCCTGAAGAGAGAAAGAGCAGACAGCGCAAATAGAGAGGCAAGAGGAAGACGCCTCACTGCCCAGTGCTGTGGGCCATCACATCAGCCTGCCAGCCATCCCACTTCTCCACCTCTATATCCAAACCCAATATCCTCCAGTAACAAGATTCAAGGCTCTCTGGATTCCTAGCAGGATGTGATACAGTCTTGAAATTCAAATCAAGTGGGTGTTTCTCTTAAATCCTGTCTAGAGAATGGAACAGATTGTGAAATCTATTTAAGTCATTTGTGATGAATTTGGTTTGATGAGTGGCTCCTTTTTATGCCCTTTTAACTTTAAAAGCCATCGCTCAGCAATTCTCGGTTCATACATGTATTTCTGTCATTGGAGGTGTAGATTCAAGAACTCTTCCCGGAAGTAGCCTGAGCTCTCTATCCAATTTCAAACACTGCATCACAGCCCTGAAGCACGGGCAGGCATATGTGCTCCCTGCTAGGGCTGGCATCACCAAACAAGCCTTTGGGGGTTTTTTTTTGTTTTGTTTTGTTTTTGTTTCTGTTTGTTTGTTTGTTTCCTTCTGAGGTGCATTTTTTATTTATTTATTTATTTTATTTTTATTTTTTATTTTTTATTTATTTTTTTTTGCCACTCAGGTTTCTGTTTTTAGCAGGTCAAAGAACAGGATCTGTCATTTTAATCCATTTGCACAAGAGCGGGACTACTTGAAGTCCAGTTCCAGCTCAGTCACTGAGCTTTCCAGTTTGGCAATGACAGTCCTGTTCATCATGTAATCATAGATTCTTCCTTCATCTTCAGGCCACTTGTCCAGTCTGTAACATGAATAATTGCTATGGTTTCTTTCAGCTTTAGTTTCTTCTTTTTATACGGAATTTATATAGCCAGGAGGAAAATTGATTGTCGTGTACATGAAAGTGTTCTGTAGAACAGGCAAACATGTAGCAAGGGGAAAGGCTATGTGGTTAAAAGTAAGTTTTGATTCTTGCTTAGGCAATAGGGATATAATCTTTGCTTCTGGACCTTGCTGGAATTGAGTTCTCTGATTTGATGTAAAACCAGGAGAGAGCAGGCTGAATAGTGGTGTCACCACTGCAGACTCGGAGGGGAGAAGTGTGGTGCTGTTTCTCTGAAACAGAATAGATTCTGGAAGAGAACAGGTGTTTTGCAGCATGTGTTGAACTGAGTTTGCACTGGGCAAAGAATCCCTAAATCCTGCTGCCCTCACTCTAGACCCAAGGAGGAGCCAACCCCATACCGGGTACTGCAAGAAAAACAATGAGAGCTGGTACAGCCCTTGAAATTGAATCAGAACCCTGTCACTATGGTTGGGACAGAGATTTGGTAGGGAAAAAAATTTATAGCGATGAATATTAATACTGAGGCTTAAAACCCATAATAATATTAAGTCTTTTTTTTTTTTCAGATCGATGCTATTGTAACAATAAATAAAAAACCAAACATTAAAGGTGTCCTAACCATTGGAAGGACCTGGCTGTAGTCCAGAGGCTCTCAGAAATACCAAGGATAAGTGAGCAGGATGTGTTCTGCCAAGGTTTGGGCACTCAGCGTGGTCTCAGTAGAAGCCAAATCTGCAGCCCTTCATTGAGGTCTTTATCAAACCATCACAGGGGTTTGGTACTAATTTCTCAGGTATTTCTGATATTTAACAGGCTGGTACTGAAAGTCCTTCAAGTGGCTCTCTGACATTACAGGCCCCAAAGTCTTATTGACTTCTGTATGTGTGACAGTTGGACAGATGACAAAACTAATGTGCACAGTCCAGGTCTGAGAAGACAGTAAGGAAGGCATCTACGTTGTTGGTCCCCTCCATACGAGTAGCCAACACTGTGTCCTCTAATGTGTGAGAAGTGCATTCTGGGCAGGCAATTAATCTCTCTGCAGTTTGAAGCTCCTCTCTCCAGAGAGGGCACAGAGAGGACCCTGGTTAGATTTGTCAGTCTCTTTCCTGATTTCCACAGTCTTCAAATATCCCTGACCTCGACCTATCCCACAGAAAGATGACTTCCGAACCCATCAATCCCATATGAGGCTTCAAAACTTCTACCCTCACCATAACACCCTTTTGTAACGAGCCCCACATGTGACTTTTCATTTTCTTGCAATGAAAGATGTGAGCGGGGAGGCATGGAAATATTAGTTTACTTTTAGCGAAGGGTCTTTCTTCTCCAAAGGAGGAAGGAGAAAAAGATATCTTTACCCACTTTGGTGCACTACCTTCCAACAAAACCACTCTTAATGCTACCTGTTCATTTAGCCAGTGTCTCAGAGGGAATAAGAGGAATGGGGACAGAAACAGAGTAGACCTGAGAGTGTGGTGAACACCCAGCACAGTTCTTCAGGCTGCAGATGTCTGTCCCAGGTCTCCCAGTGGAAGAGAAACCACTCTTTCCAGGTATCAACAAAGAGCTAGCACATGCTAGGAGATGCTGGGCACTGAATCCCTTTATGAGCTCAGAGTTAACAAGTCAGGAAGAGTGTGTGGCACAGGATTGTGGTTTCTCTTGGAAATAACTTCTTGTCTGGCAGTCCTATTCTGACCCATGAAGACTCAAAAAAACTCACCAAGGAAATGTGTCCAATCAGGGTTATTTGTCATGAAGAGTCACAGAGGGGATGAGGAGAGGAGAGTCACGGAAAGGATGAGGGGAAGAAGAGTCTGGGAGAGGATGAGGAAGAGGGAGAGTCACAGAGGGGATGACATAGAGGGAGAGTCACAGAGGGGATGAGAAGAAGAGTCTCTGAGAGGATGAGGAAGAGGGAGAGTCACAGAGGGGATGAGAGGAACCCTTTGATCCATCAATAGCCATCCCCAACACACACGTGTGTGCTTGTGAGCCTGTATAGGCTGCGTGCTATCAACAGAAGCACTTAGAGAGAGGCATGACCTCTGATTATAACCGAACAGAATTGAGTATCTTCCGCTCTGTTCAGAAGCCTCTTACCAGCACAGGCTTAGCAAGCTTTAGGTGTGCTCAGCCCTGGTCTCCTCCACGCCGGAAGCTGTAGGATCTATCCCATCGAGGAGCAGATGAAACAATGCACATGAAAGTACTGCAGAGTATAAACTAGAGCACTATTATTTATGATGAATAAGCAGGAAGGAATCCAGCTGCCAATTATTTTGCTATCTTTTTACTAGGTTAGGTAATCTAGCCAGAGGGTGAATGGGTAAGATTTTCCCCACTTAGGTTCACAGCCAATATGTAAATCTGCGATGCACAGGTGTCTGGGATCTATTATTTATGAGCCTATTTTAATATGCCATATTGTCTCTAATTCTCTTCTGGATCTGTAGACAGTGGGAAATACCAAACTCAGAAAAGTTCTTGCTGAATTTAGCGCCTATCTGTAGAGCGACTACTGTCACCGATCTCTAAAATATGAGGCACTCATGGTGGCAGTGGACTGCCCTGATGGGCACCTCTTCCCTCCAGCAATGATTTCCTTTGTTAGGGTCTTTCCCACATTTTCTGATGTATTAGAGTTTCATGTTTGTCTGTATTAAGACCTATTTGCTGAAAATTTGGAAGCCTAACGTCAGAATATTTCATAAGCAACTCCTGACATTTACCATTTATCCAGCAGTGTTATCTTTCTTGAACTGCATTACAAATTCAGACCCTACATGGTAGTCACCAAAAGCATATATTTAAAAAAGAGGATTCAGTGTGCCATATTTATGCATTATTTAATGGTATGCAAATTATAAGTCAGACAGGAAAACCACACGTCAGCATTAATAAACAGCAATACTACTACATTAATTATGATATTACTATGATTTATTCCATAGTTTTGCATTATTGATTCTCTTTGAAAATGTATGCCATCTGAAAAGCCTACTTCCTCTTCTACGTCTCCTGCCCAGCACTTGAGTCTGGTCCTTCTGCCTACCCAATGAGCTTCTGAAGGAAACAGGTACACAGACATAAAGCCTGAAGCAGCCACATTGTCTTACGAGCATTGAAAATTAAAAAACAAGCACACACTGCCTAAAGCTCCAACATTTATTATGTCAATGTTAAGCACACTTTTTAAAAGACAACATAGAATGTATAGAAACAAGGGGTTAGGGGTTCATGCTCATTTCCACAATACGGGTAATTAGGTTGGCTGGTTTCAAAAGGGTTGGACATCGCCCGGACTGCGGCAGTCCGAGGGCCCTCTGAATGGGACGGATTCACTGTTCCAATGTGGGTCTGTTTTTTTTGTTTTTACGTTTTATTAAAAAATATAAATAAAATGGCACTGCAGGCCCAGGCTGGGAGGACTCGGCAGGACTCTTGTCTTCTTGGAGGCTACTGTCATAAAACATCACAATCTAGCAGGATGACGGAGCACGCTGACGTCGGCTGGGCGGCGCTTGTCCACCCCGCCCCTGGGGGCTTCAAAGTTTCTCAGAACTTAAGGGCTCTTGAGCTTCCATCCGAAAACTGCCACACATCTTGAGCTCGCGGGGTACTACGCCGAACGGGGGTGTATGAAGGACCTGGAAAGAGGTTGGAGACAGAGGAAGGAAAAGGTACAGTGTGACTTGGCCTGGTGACTTTCTGGTCTCTTGCTAGCTTTTTAAAATTATGACTTAAATCAACCACAGGTTGAGCCACTGCCATGATCTCAAATGTACTCTCCCCTCCCTGGATATTCCCACCGCCAAGGTGCTTTCCCACACCTCCCTCCTTGTTAGCCCAAGGACCCAGACTCCCTACCCCAACACGTGGAAGTCCTACCAAACTTGGGACACACCTGGAAGGAAACTTTCTTCCTTACAACTGAGAAAACGTAGTAGCAAACAGTCCTTTGGTCAAGGATAGTGGGAGAGGGAGGAGGGGAGGGAAACATTTTCTTAAAATGATAATAAAATTATAAAGAAACAAAAATCAAAACTGATGTAAAAGCAGCTTAACAAAAACATGAAATGTCACCAACGTCAAGGCAGCCAACGATTTACAAGAGGTGAACAGTCTCTCAAGAGGAAACCAGAACCCAAGAGTTGCCCTCAAATTGCACCCAAACTGCCTGTAGTTTCTTTCAAAATGAGGGATTTTATTTGTCTTTTGTGTGTCATGAGGAACGGTAATGGTGGAGGGACAGGAGTGGCAATGTTCCTCTAGGATCCCCCTTTGCTGTGGGCATTGACATGACGCAGCGACCTCAGAGTCCAGATGTGCTGGGGAGGATGGTTACTACTGTGCCATTACAGGCCTCGTTGCCATGGTAACCTGAAATTTCAGGGGCCTGGGGCCTCTTCTCCCCTGACTCCACCAGGCAGGAGGCCTGGTGTCTGGAGCTCAGCTGTCTTCCCATATAGCCCCCCTGAGCAGTGGAGACCTGGACTGAGGGGCCTGCTGTGACCCAGTGGACTCCGGGGAATCCCATCCTGGCCCAGTGCTAGCACTGCCCATGAGGCCTTTTTAGAGGCCCCTCCAACCCCCTTTGTTTGACCCACTATTTATATTTAAAGACCAAATAGGCGAAGTACAGCATAAGCATGTACCATATTCCTTGTTATTCAAAAACACACCCAGCCCCCTAGGTACCCAGGGGCTTCTGCATTAGAAGAAATGTTGGGGAAGGTGTTTAATTTGCCTTTCTTCATTGTTTCTGAAAAATGCTATAGATTGATGTGTCCTCCTTACATACTTTTTGCCATGTGGCAGAAAGGAAAAACAGTATTTGGATCAATCATAGCGTTGTGCTCAGTCAAGTCTGGTTTCTTAAATGCAATGACCCCTGTGAACTATACTGGCTCCTTTTCCCATTTGGGAGGGAGGGAGGAGTCTGCTGCTCCCGTGGCACAGGAAATTAGAGTCAGGCTGATTCCCTGTGCTGTAGTGAATGATAGTGGACTAACAGGATAATGAGTTTGCAGGAAAGCAAATGTGAATGGCCAAGCACCCATGTCTACAGTGTTCTGGGGCAGCAGCCCTGGGATACAGCCCCTGCCTTCTAGTGTCTGTTTCTTTAAAAAAAAAAAAAAAAAAAAAAAAAAAAAAAAGTCTGGGCAAGCCTTGGGAGATGGTCAGGAAGACATTGAATAGAGATCATGGCTTTCACTGGTAGCGTTCTCTCAAAATAGAATTCCCCAAGTAGGTTGAAAGAGCACTGCCAATCGCAGCAAAATCCCCACAACTTAAAAACTCCTGAACCTGCTAGTCCAGGGGACAAGGAAGTAACCATTCCATAGTGATGACCACAGGGATCAGCAACCATGCTTGTGGACGGCAGGCGTATAAATACAGAAAACACTGTATTTCCTCCCTAACTCTCAGGGTGAGGTGCTAGGAGGTCAAGACCAGCCCAGGGGCTTCTCAATTGCTTTGCAGGATGGTCCCAAATAATCCTGGTACCTTTTAGCCCCGCTCCTAGTGTCTGGATAAGCAGCCTTGTCTCATTTTTTCAGGGGAAATGGCATCTAGCTCGCCCTTCCCGACACCACTTCTTTCTGAGTTCTCACTTTAACCATTATGGATATATACAATATGGACTTATTGCATATACAAAAATGGTATTTAAATAAACAGTTTTATCCACAGAACACCCCAGGGGAAAGAAATCAACTACTTCACACTTCTGCTATGGCTGGTACACTAGAAGTACCATGTTCACCCCACGTTTTAGCAACCTTTAAAACGTGTTGGATTCAGACTTCCTGAAGATCCTACGAGCAGGGGGGAAAATGGGCTCAGGAAGGGCCCACTCACCCTGGAGCATTTAGAGATTAAAATGTGCAAGAATAGCATTTGCTGTGTTCCTGCTTGTAAAGTTTTTTTCTCAAATAGAGAGCTTTTCAAAAACAAAACTCCCTTTGGAGCATACTAGGCACCAGGGGTTCACAAACATTCCACCGGTATGCCAAGACTTACAAAAACTTAACTGAGAATTCTCAGTGATAGTAATGTATGCAACGGTGGGAAATTTGTATTTTTAGATTCCTTCCTAGTATGATTAAAAAGGTTTGGGTTCAGGATAGGAAATGTCACGTGGAAGTTCTATTCTTGGTGTTTAAAGTTCCATGCCCCCATCGCTTCCTGAGCTTTGAAAATAATATTTTATCAGAAGGTTGCAGTAAGTCAGAAGACGATGAAGCCTGAAGAAGCTGTCTCCCAACAGATTTATTTAACTTTGGGACCATGTAAATCAAACATAATCTGTGATTTATCACCAGATATTTGTGCCCCTCCCTGTTCCCAATTTGATTTAAGATATCTCGACCTATAAGAATATCGTATCCACCATTAATTCTGTCTGTCAGGATGCAAATCTAATTACGCTAAGAGCGTCGTATACTGAGGAATTAAAATACGTACTGTATATAAAATCTGCCCAGCTGCACTCTGAGCTCCCCTCGAAAGCACAGTGGGGACATGCAGAAGCTGTATGGGTATTTAATATGGTGAGGCATCATTGTCACCATCTTGTCATCTACAGATGACAAGGCACAAGGAGATGTTTCTATTTGTTTTGGAATCAGTTTGGTACCCAGCTGAAAACACAAGTATCTTTCCTCAGTTCACTGACAAATAGCGACGTCTCCAAAGGTGCCTGATTCCCATCCCATCCCATCTCACCACCTGTGCAATAAAGTCTTCCAGCTCCCCTCGGTGAGGTCCCCTTTCACACTCAAACTGACTTAAAAAATAAAAATAAGAGCCAAACACCTCACTTTATCGATACTTAAAAAGATAAAAGTCTCCTGGCCTGGGATACAAGGCATTACACAGAAAGGCCACTTCACAGTCACCACTGGGAAAGAACCACGCGACAAAAACGCTACCACGGGAGGACAACAGAACAGCTTTTGTTTGGAGTTTTACAAAAATAATAATAATAAAAAAAATTACTGTTGGACCCATTCACCTACACTGGGAACAGGGAGACAGCACCACAGAGGCACGGGCTGTGTAAGAAAGCAAACTGATGCTGCAGCATGCAGTAGTTGGAAAACCGACAACACGGAGTTCTAAGGAGTGGGCTTTTAAAACAGACCTAACCTGTCTTTCAAGCCATTCCAAATATGAAAAGATAATTAATTAAAGGGTTATCTATCTATCCTCATTTGCCACCAGCTGGATACAAGCATATATATATATATATATGTATATATATATATATATATGCCTAAAACAATCTGCAGCATGTACAGACCATAGGATTTCAGAACCACAAGGCAAATCATGGTGCATGTTAGGTGCACAGTGGTGGCTCTCTCTGACTCACCCTTGGCTGCTGGTTTCTGTTTTGTTCTTCCTATAATTTTCCTCTCCTCAGTTTATTATTATTATTTAACAGATTTACTATATTTGCTGCCTTTGTTTCTGGATGTTTAGGCTTGAGGGGAAAGGTCATTTTTATTATGAGGAAAGGCCATTATGCAGAATAGGGAGCTGTTTGTTTAAGGACCCTCCTTTTTAGCATCACACTCTAAAACAGGGAAATAATGGAAGAACAGAAAGGACTTTTAGACACAACAGGCACAGCAGAAATTCCAAAGGAGACAACTGAGGGGCAGCTCCCGGGCTCACAGGTACCTAGTGGATCCCACTAAAGACGGAGCAGAAGGTTTGAACAGTGCACAGGAATTACCTTCCAACTGATCTAAAACTGTAAATGCCTAAAACCACTTCCATGGCTTGAGGTATGTCTATTTTAATAATAGTAAGAATATTATGCTCCTTTAGGGTATAATACACACGTCAAAATGCCCATAGAGATGACCCTGAAAAAGACTGACTGGCCTTCTCTCAAAACCTGTTATTTTGTTGAAAGTAATTTACAGAGTGTGTCAAATGAGGACACAAGAAGCTTACATTGTACTTTAATTTTTTTATTTTTTTTTTCAATAAAGGGACAAAATGGGTGTATGAACAGGTTAATGCAGACAACTGCCAAAAAAACACAGACAGTGGTTTTTCCAATAGAACTTAACAAAGACCAGAAACAAATACAGTAAAAAGCCAGGTTGCAATGACCTTTGGTCATCCAAATAAAAAAAAATAATAAAAACAGAGAAAAATAAAAGATCAAATTAAGTGCCTCTGTTTTGAACAGGGCGTATAAGCAATAATAAATAGTGACTCCCATAGTAAAAGATAAAATTTCAAGTTACGACAAACAGCTTTCATTACAGGAATAGAAAAGGCCAATAACAAAATATTCTGCATTGCCATTTACAAAAAAGTATTGACTAAAGCGGGCTTTCTCTTTAATATGCTTTGCATATGAAATTCTTTCCAATCTAAATATAAAGCACCATTTAGATTTTGGCAATGAAAAAAACTGCAAAACATTGTTTTTTTTTTCCTTTTTTTTTCTTTCTTTCTTTTACTGCATATGAAGGTAAGATGCTGGAATGTCGGGTGATGGGGGGAGGGGCAAAAAGCACACTACATAACAAACCAACGCTATTAGCTTGCAGTACTGCATACAGCATGGCAGCAGGAAAAGGGAAAAAAAAGGATATGTACAACCCCTATGACAGCCATCCATGTGACATTCTAGCAGGCTCCCCAAACCGCCATTATATGGCTTCTCTGTACAATGTCACACTTTTCTCTCTCTCTCTCTCTCTCTCTCTCTCTCTCTCTCTCTCTCTCTCTCTCTTGAAACATACAAATAATTTGCACTATATTATCCTGCCAAATTAAAAAAATATACTGTGGCAGCCTGTCTTTTTTTTTCTACTAACAAAAAGGTACATTGATACCTTTTGAGTGAACAAGCAACAGTTAAAAATACAAGCTTCAATATAAATACTATAGTGCCTAACACTAGATGAACATTTAATTCAAATACCATTCTAGAAATACAGAAAAAAAGACCATAAATGTGTTTTAGCATAGGAATCAACATGAGTGTGCATTTTCCTATATTTAAGTACTATATAATCTTAAACCTTTCCCCATGTATTTTTTTTTTTACAACCTGAAAAGCGGTGTGTGATCCAAGGCAAAGAATTTCCACTACCATTTTTAAATGGATAACAGGTCTTGTAACACCACCAAGACAATGGAACCCTAAAATGCTGTTCCCCCCTAAACATAATGAAGTGTCTTTTTAAAAATTCTTTTCTTAACATTTATACTTAAAAAAGTTTTGTACAAAAATCCTTGCACTGTAGAAGCGAAAGTCATTCGTTTCTATGTTAAGTGTGTTGTTCCATTCACAGCGCTTGCAGTGTTTCGTCCGAGTAAGCTCATTAGTCAAGTAAATGGCTGGCAACATTTGTCTTAGTTTTTTTTTTTTTTTTTTTTTTTTTTTTAGGTTTGTTTGTTTTTTTTTATTATTATTATTATTTTTAAATGCTCATCATTGAGATTGTGTTCAATTTTTTTCAGCATTCTTGCAACGTTTCCCTTAATAAAGACCTGTAAACTGGGAAAACTGTACAGTGCACTTAATTGTCCTATCTGAGCAGGTTTATTTTATACTCAACCTCTGTATCTCTGATTAGAAAAAAGATACAGGTATCACAGGCAGAGTCAAGTGCTATTTGAACACCAACTGGGGCAGATGCTAGCTCAAAACAAAGAAGGAAGAAAAAAAGAAGGAAAGAAAGAAAGAAAGAAAGAATAAAATAAAATAAAATAAAAACAACAAATCCTCTTCCATGTTAACACAAATAGCACACAGTGTATGGAAAAGAAATGAAGTACAACGTCCAGGGAACACAGACAGAGATACTGCTGCTCTTAAAGGTCTTCCTCTTCTTTTTGAAGACAGTCACATTAAATGTAAGTCTTGGAGATTCATAGTTAATCATCATTGTATCACTAGTTGCTTGTACACCTGTTCTAGTTTCAAATGGCAAACAGTACCACATTGTGCTAACCAATCACTTACTGTTTTCTGTTTCTCTCTTTCTCTCTCTCTCACCATCTCAGCCTGTTTTAAATGTCCTCTAAAGAGCCCAAGTTTATCATTCGATTGTCTGCTTGACAACCAACTGGAGCTGGATCTACTTCTTTTGGCGCTAGAATTTCATTAAATGTATCATTTTAAACAAGTGTTGTCATAAGATGAACTCCTTGCTAAAGTATTTCACCACATTCCAGGGCCTTTGCATGTTTCACATTCAATTTGATAACCATTTAAAAAAAACATAAAATGAAACTTTAAGCAAAGCAGCCCACTTCTTTTACGCTCTCACCAGGAGCAAAGTAGCTTTTATACTGGAATGATCAGTTTTGTTCACAAAGTTAAAGGCAAAAATCACTGATTAGCTAGGACATAATGGGTCATATTTTTAGGTAGCCATTGTTGTGAGAAATACAACACAGAATTACATGCTAGGTCCTAAAGTTTATTACCTCACCCAATGCTGGATTAAGCTACAAGTTTATAACAGACAGGAAAAACCATCAACATGGTTTGAATAGATCCAAGGCACTCATTTTAAAAGCCAAATAATAGAATCAACTTGTTCTTCTGTTAATTTGTCAATTCAAAGCCTTATTCCCTCTCCAATTAATACATGTAACCCTTTAGAGACAGACATTTAGCACGTTTTTTTTTTCAGTGCTATTTGTTCTGTCTGTAGAGGGTTAGTTAACCCAAACTGTTTCCCTCCTCATGTTATAAAATAAAGCTGTACATGATATGTATTACAGAAGTATGCAGCATGGTTTGTTTTTTTACCCTCCCTCTCTCACACTCTCAGAACGGAACTGGAAACAGCAACATGTTTGAATTAGGGACAATTTAAAATAGCCATAACATACCATACATGCTGTCTAAGTTAAGGGGGGGAAAAACAACATACACAACATGTAAATTATTGCACAAGAGAAAGGCTCAAAGTTTGCGTAAAATGCAATAGTATTGCCCCAAACATGCATTCAAACGGTGAGAACATAAAAAAAAATTTAAAATAAAAAAAAAAAAGAAGAAAAAGAATAAAAGGAAAAACAAAACAAAAAAACCAGGTGTGCTGGTGACAAGCACTCATTCATATTCTTAGCTTCCATTACTTCTGTTGTTTGTTTCTTTGATCACATGGGACTAGAAAAAATCCTACAGGGAGTAGGGCTGGAAGGACAATGGGGAAGGGGTGAAAAGGGGGGCATCAGGTGGGAGTGAGGGAGGGGTATTAATATACCTCTATTCAGTTTTTATATCATTATTCAACACTCGATCACTGTGCCATTTTTTCATGTGTTTCTCCAGGGTACTGTACACGCTAAAAGGCATCTTACAAATTTCACATTTGTAAACGTCCTTCCCCACCTGGCCATGCGTTTTCATGTGCCTGGTGAGCTTGCTACTCTGGGCACAGGCATAGTTGCACAGCTCGCATTTATAAGGCCTTTCGCCCGTGTGGCTTCTCCTGTGGACAGTGAGATTGCTACAGTTCTTGAAGACTTTCCCACAGTACTCACAAGTGTCGCTGCGTCTGCCCTCTTTTGAGCTGGGCCTGCCCGGGCCCGGACCACTAATATGGGGCGTGCTCCCTCCACTTCCCGTGCCGCTGCGCCCCGAGATCCCTCCGTCCAGCTCCCCGGGCGGCGTGGAGAAGCGCAAGCTCCCGTTCTCCGAGGAGTGCTCTGATGAGGAGGCAAAAGGCGATTGTCTGGAGTCTCCGAAGGTAAGGAAGGGATCTTTGAGCTGCCTGGAGGCCGCATAGCCAGCGAGCCACTGCGAGTACACGTTCTCCGTGTTAGGCATCGCGGCCGGGGGCAGGTCAAACTCCTTCTCCAGCTTGATGCGCTTGGAGAAGGGGCTCAGCGAGCTGGGGCTACCCAGCAGCAGCTTTTTGGACAGACCTCCCGAAGCCGATTCGCCAGGGGAGCAGCCACGACCATTAACAGTGCCATCGTCTATGCGGTCCGACTCGCCGGCCACCGAGTCTTCGTCGCAAGTGTCCCTATGGCCCTCGGCCTCGGCCAGGTGGCTGCGCTTATGCTTCTCGCCCAGGACCTGGTGGAAGGCCTCGCTGAAGTGCTGCATGGAGCTGAGCACCATGCCCTGCATGACATCGGGCAGGGCGCGGCCCTCGTCGCCCACGCCCACCACTGCGCCCCGAGAGCTGTTCTCATGGTGGCGCGCAGCCTCCAGGCTCAGCCCGAAGCCGTAGTCCACCCTCTCGCTCTCCGTCAGCTCCTCCTCCTCCTCTTCCTCCTCTTCTTCCTCTTCCTCATCGTCCTCCTCTTCCTCCTCATCCCCGTTCTCTGGGATCAAGTTGGGGTCGTTCTCACTCTTGAACTTGGCCACCACTGACTTGAGAGCACTGCTGGCGCTGCCCACCAGGTCGCTGGTGCCGGGTTCCGGGGAGCTGGCTGTGGAGAGGCCGTCGTCGGACTTGACCGTCATGGGGGACGACTTGTGCATGTGAGTCTTCATGTGGCGCTTCAGCTTGCTGGCCTGTGTGCACGCGTGGTCGCACAGGTTGCACTTGTAGGGCTTCTCACCAGTATGGCTGCGCCGGTGCACCACCAAGTTGCTCTGAAATTTGAACGTCTTGCCGCAGAACTCGCATGACTTGGACTTGACCGGGGGCTGGGAGGGAGGAGGGGCGGATTGCAGAGGAGGAAGGGGGGGCGTCGCCAGGAAGGGTGGCTTGCTACCTGGCTGGAATGGTTGCAGTAACCTTTGCATAGGGCTGGGCCGGCCTGGGGACAGCGGTGGGCTAGACGTGTTCCCTGCCAGCTCTCTAAGTCTCCTAGAGAAATCCATGGCGGGAGGCTCCATAGCCATTGGATTCAACCGCAGCACCCTGTCAAAGGCACTCGGGTGATGGGTGGCCAGGGCCATCTCTTCTGCCCCCAGGCGCTCTATGCGGTGGGGGTCCAAGTGATGTCTC
Source organism: Arvicanthis niloticus (assembly GCF_011762505.2). NCBI lineage: Eukaryota > Metazoa > Chordata > Mammalia > Rodentia > Muridae > Arvicanthis > Arvicanthis niloticus. The sequence goes on from NC_047664.1 coordinate 18,817,929, forward strand.
GGTGGTGGACTAAACAGGGGGGGAGTGGGTGGAAAGCGCCCTTCTGCCAGGCCGGAAGCCTCTCTCGATACTGATCCTGGTATTCTTAGCAGGTTAAAGGGGTTATTGTCTGCAATATGAATCCCATGGAGAGGTGGCTGGGAAGGACATTCTGCACCTAGTCCTGAAGGGATACCAACCCGCGGGGTCAGGGGACTTCCGTGTTCGCTTTCTAAGTAGATTCTTAATCCATGAGTGTTCTGTGCGTGTTGCAAGAGAAACCATGCACTGGTGAATGGCTGTTTGCAAGTTGTACATGTGTAGCTGCTGGGCTCATCTTTACCTGCAAAATAATACAACACCAACATCAATGTTTAATCACTGAGGCAGGCATCAGCAATTGCTTATTCATGTTCCAACAACCAGCCTCTCCTGGCCCCATCCCTCAAGCCTCAGCCTGCACCCACCTACCCCAGTGCCTACATGTTGTCTTCCAAGTCTGGATCCCAGTACATATTTGTCAAATTGGTCTTCCTGACATTTAACTCAGTTCCAAATTCAAGCTGCATAGCACAGAGTCCTAACCAGCTCAGGCTTTGGTAAAAGGAGCTCTCCATTCTAAGAGTCTCAGCAAATGCCTTCCATTTGCTGTGCTGTGGGCAAGCCATTTCAGCTATGTGCCGCTGTCTCATTGGTTAAATGGGGTACTGAGACAAGACAAGACCAAGGCCAGTTAGCTTGATGTCACTCAGGGAAACATCTCCTCTGGTCCTAGTCCATTTTCCGTGGGCCATAGGAGAGCTTAACTTTCTAACAAGGCAATATCATTGCATAGAGATATCAAAAAGAGAAGGTCAAAAATCAATACAGTTCCCTGACCATACACGGTTCAACTGAAAACACACCAACTGTTGGTTTTGCAGAAGAGAGTGGCAATGTTCTCTTACCCCAGTCTGTGCTAGGTTCCTTAACATCCTATAACCCCGTGTTTAATCTCAAGGGGGTGTTGTGATTAAAATCTCAAAAATGTAATTCTGATTTAACTGAAAAGCTGTATTGAATCCTTAGGCGTTCGCCCCAGTTCAACAAAAGAGAGAGTAGAGAAGTTAGGAGTGGCTGGTGCCAGCTTCAGCAGACCCAGCATACTGGTTGTAGGAGCAGTGGCGGCAGCCAGCACCATGACAGGCGGCAGGCTGAGCAATGCTACCCTAGCCGCCGCCTCATTATTTTGAGAGGCTAACAACGTGAACCAAATTATACAACATCCTGCGCCCTCGGCTGAGACTCAGCTCCAGTTGAGAAAGAAACAGAAAGATACAGTTGAGCTAGTCAACTCGTTGGCCCGTGGCCAAGCTGTCTGGAGAGGGGCCTGCACAAGTCACATTGTTTCTCTTTTACTGAAAAGAACCCAAGAGTGGTAAATGCCACTTTGGCAAAGAGGTGGCCAGCTTGACTTCACAAAAATCATTCATTTTTTTTCCTGATAGCTAAATTTAAATATATAGTCCCATATATGTTTATATATGTGTACACATCTATGGGATTTATGGAGTAACCAACCAACAGTTTACCAGCCAACTGCAGCATTTAAGAACACAAAAGAGACAGTGGCCTAGGGACAAGGGTGAGACTAGTTAATGGCCCAGAGACAAAAAAAAAAAAAAAAAAAAAAAAAAAAAAGCCAGCGCTTGAAATATAGCTGAGAAATACACTCTCTCCCTATGTGAGGCTAGAAGAGTCCCTGAAGCCCAGGCTAGCATTACAGCATTACTTAGTAACTTTTTCAATGGGACCAAATTCACCAGGGAGCTAAGGAGTGGGCGCGAGGAATTCATCAATTATATGATTCCTCCATTTAGCAAGTCAGAAAGAAAAGCTGCCAAGGTCTTCTCAGGAGCCCCAAACACTCATATTCCAAAACAAGCCAGCCTTGCTCAAGCGCTTGTCTAAATAATGGACTCCTGCCCTGACCTTGTAATTTACTTTACAATGCATTTATAATCTCACTCAATATAGCCCACTCCTGGGGAAATCTCCTTAACAAGATTAGATGGTAAGATACCAAAATTAGGTTTCAAACATTTGTCTAATGTGGAGGGAGGAAGAAAGGCAGAGATTTTGAAAGAAAATGCTGACATTAGAATCACATTATCTGCCTCTTTTCTTCAAAGAGAAATAAAAAGCTTCAATGAATATTTCTATAATTTTTGTTGTTGTTGTTGAACAATGACTTGGGCTCTAAATAGTCAGGAAAAAAAAATCTGGTTCCAACCACTGTGACCCTCCATGGCTTTCCTCTTTGCTTCCCGAGGACTCTGGGTCACTATCATATATTCAGTCTAACAATCAGAGGCCTGTAACTAAGAAGGAAAGGAGCGTCACTCAGCTGAAGCAAACCCTTAATACTTTCCTCACTCCAAATGCCTGAAGATTATATTTGACCCTTATAATCTCTTAAAGCCTAGGAATGGGCCCATAATTAGCAATGACGGTTTCAAATGTGCCAAGATGAAGCCCCTGATAAGAGCCAAATTCTGGGCATACTAAGCACATGAAGAATCTCATCTGTTAGCTTCCCATGAGGCTTAAGGAAAGGCCACTTTATTTTGCTTCCTAAAAATTACTTCTCCAGAGCCAGTTGCGTGGTTTTGCTTCAGAAGGTTAACACTACGGTGCTGTCGTTCCCCTCACACGTGGGGCCAGAGGAAACAGCTTTTGAACTTACAATGAGCGCACACACACAACCTTCACTATAGCCTTTCCATGCTCCTCCCATCAGCTAGATATCCTAGATCACAAGGGCACCTACTGTAATCACGATGTCAATGACTGAAGATTACACGGGAAGAGCCGCTCGGAAGCTGGTAATTATTACCAGTCCACTAATAGCAAACGATGCACCGCCGTTTCACCATGCAATCTGCATTTCCCTCTGCTCATGCTGGTGCACCACATTATATTACAGTGCTCACAGATTCTACATTCCTAAACTGCAGTCATCAATAAATGTGTTACTCTCTGTAATTTGTGAAATTACTTTGTTCATAACATCTTTGATGGTTTAGAAAGACCAGAATTGATTTCCTGCATGGCAAAATTAGGGCTACATTGATTTATTGATGTGTAAAATATAATAATATTCTTCATTTACTCTGATGAAAATCAACTTCTCACTTTGAGAGCTTCATTGGGCATTTACCAGAATTGTTTTGATTTAAAGCAATAAACTGAGCCCTGCCCCTCCCAAATACAAGAACTCAGGGCACCAAAAGGGTTAAAAGCCCAGCTGTTAGGCCACCTACTTACTGATTTTACTATTTTATTTCATTTTATGAGGAGGAGTGCTCTCCATTTCTAAATGTGTCACCAATATGAGAAAGTCATGTGACTGAGCCCTCACAATTCGGAAGAACAAGGGGGTCTGTGACAGGGCCCCTGAATGTCATTTGCTAGCTTGTGACTTGGTGCGAAACTGAAACGTCCCTTGAGATTCCTACATGTGAAACAAGCATTAAAAACAGGACCTTTAAAGAAGGGTGTGTGTGCATGCAGTGTATGTACGTGCATGTATGTGCGTGCGTGCGTGTGTGTGTGTGTGTGTGTGTGTGTGTGTGTGTGTGTGTGTACCTAACCAGATAACAATCCCAGGATGGCTTGGAAAGGAAGGTACATGGCAGCCTCAGTGCAGGCTTTGGCAACAGAGGCAAGAGGGGGAATTAAGTCACTCTTAACACTTTCATGGCCAAGGAGGCCACAAGGCCAAAGGCTCTGAAAGGCAAGGACAGCTGGCTCACGTAGCTGACAAGGATGGGCCCTAGCTTTGTCCTAAGGCTATGTGGAGCCCGCAGCCCATTGCCACATGCCTTCTGATTACTCCTGTACTGGTAAGTGCGCACTCTTCGAGTATCGTGGAGTGGGTAGGACCTCCAGCCACATCAGGCGTTCCTAACCATCAACTGGAGCTCCGTGGCCTCAAGAGAGCATCAAGCTGTCCTTGGCCAGCAACTGTTGGCTTCTCAACTCCGCCCTCTGTTGACCCCCTCAGTCTCCCTTCTCAGTCGAGTACAGACTCCAGACAACCCTAGCAAAGGAAAACTGCACCCCACCCAGCTGTCCTGCAGGGACTCAAATCTGTGAAGCCAACACCTAAACTTTCTGTGTTCTGTGACCTAAGCTAGGCTCAGGCCCAGCTGGGGGATGGAGGAGAAGATGAGGCACTTTAGTGCCCACCCCTACCACCCAGCCCTAGGGACCCCAGGGCTTGTGAAATCCTATAAAATGTCCCTGTTACCTGGGATTACCTAGGAGGCTTTTAATCTGGTCTCAAGGTGTGTGGCCTGCCTTGCAGACACCATTCCCAAGATGGCTGAGGTTAGTGACCTGCCCCTGAGAGGAAGCCTCCTTGGTAAGCCTTAGCTTTTGCACCCCATACCCTGTTATGCTCTTTGTTGTTTTCTTGAAAATAAACATTAGCTGCCATATTATGTGTCCCTTTTCTCCTGAGCCTGCGCGCGCGCGCGTGTGTGTGTGTGTGTGTGTGTGTGTGTGTGTGTGTGTGTGTGTGCTCACACGTGCGCACCTGTGTTTGGGGTGGAATGAACTCCTCCTTCAAATACTTTGGCCGTAAGTGATTCATACCACACACTTTTACACAGAGAAGAAAGCCAACTTGGTTTCTCGTCTTTCAAAAAAACATGTTTATAAATAAATAAATCTGAATTTCATAAAGAGAGCCCTACTATAAAAGTTAGTGGTGGTGGAGACATGCATGTGAGAAGGTGGCAGTGGGTTCTTCACATTTTACCTACATCTCTGCACACCTTCCTCTAAAATAAGGAGAAAAGCAGAAAGTCTATGTGATGTGCATCTTTATGTATGTATATATGTTCACATGTATCACGTGTATCTGTAAATATACCACATTCAGATACACATGTGAATGCATAAGTAACATGCATTATAATACCCCTGGAGTGACTAAATTGCCTGTGATTCTGACCCCTCCCAAGGATGCATGCCAAACAATCAAGTCAAAGCATCTACGACGCCATAGGAGTGAGTGTCCAGCACTAAGACTGGCTGTGAACACAGAGATGGTTTAGCCACCAGCCATGGTGTCAGGTCAGACCAGGGGGAAAAAACCCAAAGGGGAGAGAAAGTCACTGTCTCACTCTCTGGGCTATGGGTGGGAGAACAGCTGGTGAGTAATGGATTAATACACATGCAGGTGCCAGTTACTTCTAAACTCCCTTCAGTGCTTAAAAAGTAAGGCTAATATACACATGGACATTTGTAGAAGAGACAATGTTCAACTTACAAATACCCTGCGGGCCATACTCTGCACTCATCCCGGGTGTGGGGATTAGAGCTCCGTGTGCAGATCGAGGGGAGGACAGGCCCCTCCAGTGCAGAAGTTTATCTGTGAAAGAAACCCAGAGTCAAGCACCACCGCCATAAACAATGAGCACCGTAAACCACAGGATATCGCATTTCCCTTCCATTAAAATAGATTAACATCATTACAGCAGCCTTGCAGATAGCACCAGGCCCGGGGCCCCAAACAAACAGCAGTGGAGAGCTGTTCCCCACCGGTTTTGTTTTGTTTTTAATTTTGGTCTTTTTGGACAACAAGGAGGGGGATTGGTTTAAAGTATGAAGCAGGGGCTGGTTCTCGGGTCCCTTCACTTATTTGTTTTTAGTTGATTGTTACAAGATATATATAAATAGCAAAGAGAAAATTGGTAATAACATGGGTAGGACTGGAAAAAAAAGCCGGAATTTATCTGCAAGGCTGGTTTAGACAGCATGCATCCACCAACTTCAGACAAACCCCATGCAAACAATCAGCGAATAGGAAACGAGGAGGCTTGGGACCCACTCGCTTTTTCAGAAAGTAGCACCCTTTAGCTTCCTCAAACCACAGGTATCTCAGGACTCAGCAGGCCGCACCCTAGAGTCCTGTCAGTGCACACCACATGGAGGTATGCCTTTCCACAACACAATGAGGAATGAAAGTTAGACTTTTAGCATTTAAATGACTCTAGACAAGACCCTTACATCCCTTCAGGGTAACAGATAATTCGACAAAGTGTCATGCCCCCCTCCCCAACTAAAAAAGCAGGACCCAGCAGCAGCAACCCTGCACACCCTGAGGCAAGGCGAGTTCTCACCACTGAGTGTGCATCACTGAGCCATATAAGCACCTATATAAGCCGTATTAGCCCTGGGAATCCCTCCTCAGTGTCCGTCTTCTCAAATACACCCCAGCTAAATGCCCCTGGAGAGGATGACCTCACAACGGGGACGGAGGGAGACTGGTGAAGGCCATGCATTGGAGTTCAGAAAAGCTGAGTTTGATGGTGAGTGAGCAGGGCATGTTTAGTAGTGACATCACTGGAAAGCATCGCCAGTGAGCAGGTCCAGGACAGTTTCCTACACTGTGTGTGTCACAACCCCACATGAGGTCAAATAACTAACGCTGAGATCCCACGTCTAATAAATACCATAGTTCAGAGTGGCACAAGTGTGTCTAAGGCTGTCTCAGTTGTTGGAGGTTGCCCAGTGTTGCATGTTGCTGCAGCCTTGGCTCTAAAACACAACATGTACATGTCACACTGTGCACACCATTCAGGCCCCCAGCACCAGGAGCACCGCCTGCCTGACCCAGACTCCAGATCACTGTATGCTCTCAGCTGCAGCGTGTTTGGCTGCACATACAGGGTTGTCTGCTCTTATGGAAATGTAATGGTTTAGTCACAGAAAACAAAGACCTAGTACTTTCCTACTGCCATTCTTCAGCGTGGCAAACTAGCCTGTCTTTGGATTATATGGTAATACATAGAATATTTTATTTTAAACATTACTTGAATGACTAACTTTTGAGTTTCAGGAGAAAAAACGAACTAATTTTGTCTTTGAATTAGTACAGAATTTCCAACAACTTCTGAAACAGTCTTACACACACTTCTGCCACTCTGAACTATATATTTATGAGAAGTGGGTTCTCAATATTAGTGATTATAAAATCAAAGTATCAGTGAGCTCTGAAAAACAGAGATGCTCTCCATCCTGTACTACCAAATAGTAAGCCAAGATTGTTATTTATGTAAAAATAATACACTCATCCATCTCATTAGTATGCAAATTTGCTTTAGTCTTTAATAAATGTTAAGACTATATGCATACCAAATAATTGTTTAAAAATAAATTTTCTTATAATGTATCTTAATTAAATGTTTGATTTGTATATTTGTTTTATGCAAGTGCACACAGAGTCATTTGAAAACTTGGGTGAAAAGCAGTTACAAGTGAAGAAAGTTGAAGAATTTCATTGTTCTCACTTTATACACATGTTACTGAGTTTGAGTCGGGACTGTGGGGCCAGATTCCCTTTTATGAGGAACCTGATGGACTTCAATGGCCTGCAGAAGAAGCCTGCTATTGCTGGGCTGTAATAGAGGCACACCAAACCTTAGACCAGTGGTTCTCAACCTACAGGCCAAGACCCCTTGGGTGGGAGGTTGGACTACCCTTTCACAGGGGTTGCATATCAGATATCCTGCGTATCAGATACTTAGACTGTAATTCGTATCAGTAGCAAAATTACAGTTATGACGTAACAAAATAATTTATGCTCTGGGTCACCACAACATGAGGAACTGTAATCAATAAAGGGTCACATCATTCGGAAGGTTGAGAACCTGCCTTAGACCATCTATGAAGACATTGTCTCCTCTTGGACCAAAGCCCAAATAAAACCACAAAAAGGAGCCTGTAACTGTGGGAGACTTGGTTCAAGAAACAAATATGCGTACCTTTTGTTGTTTGTGCTATATTGGGAGTAGGGGTTAAAAAAAAATCAACTGTCGGCTAAGTTCTTGAAGTTTTCAAGGAGAAACCTGAGAATCCACTCTTGCACCTGTCCTCTCCTCATCAAGCTTTTCTGTGGCAGAGCATGAAATTCTTTTCTCAGAAAACCACACACCTGAGCTATTTCCATAACCCCAGCACTAAAGCAACAAGGTCCTTGAACCCCTGCCTGGGGTTCAACTTCAAACTCCCTGCCACTTTGGGAAGAGACCCTACTCCAGTACTTCCAACAGGGAGTGGGAGAGCTGTCAGCCAAATTCCAGCTTGATGGTGCATGTGTGTTGCTAGATGCCTGCTAACCTGTTAGCAAGGAACAAGGTCATCTCAGAGCAGCAGGGACCAGTGAGGTCTCAGTGACCAAAGCATGCGAGTGGATACCTTTGTAGTTTGTTTGGAGTTTTGTTCTTGGCATCATACGAAACCTCGGTGCTCACCCATCTGTGTCTTCATTTTACAGATGGGAGACTGGGGGCTTGAAAGTCCTGCCCATGGCCGTGTGCATGATCATAACACAGTAAAAACCTGATTTAGTTCCCAGATTCCAGTGTGTGTTCCCCCTTCTCTGCTCCCTCTGCTGTGGTCTTCACTTGCTAGGAAGTGCTAACAAAGAAGGTTCTCTTGGACCGGAGAGATAGCCCAGTGAGTATGAATGTGCTTGTTGCCAAGCCGGAGAACCTGAGTTCAATTCCAGAACTGACTCCCACAAGTTGTCCTCAGATCTCCATATGTCATGACACATGTGCAGCCCCCCCCCATAACCAAAAATGCACAACACTAATTTTCAAAAAGAAAAGCAAGTCCTCATTCTTCTAACTCACTAGGCAGAGTTACCAACTTCTTCTGGTGCAGGTCAGCCTAGTGATGTGGCAAGGCTTTCGGAAGGCCTAAGGACACTGACCCCCAGTGTCCTGAACTAGAACACAGTACCTGCTCTGTAGCAAGAGCCTGTGACTAACCCCGCTATCACATCCTCCACCTCTGCTTCCTCTGCAGACAAACCAGCTCAAGGGGAACAAAGTGTTGCCCCTAGCTGGTAATTTATTTTAGGAAATAGCACAGGGTCAGGGTCATCTTGACAGAGATGAGAGGATGGGGGCAGCCTGAATGTCCTCTCCAGGAAGAGGGTCAAGCAGGGCCGATTATGAACTCAACTGGCTCTGCTGCTGCTTCTACTGAAACCACCCTTTAATGTTCTCCCTTGCAAGGAGAATCGACATTCCCACACGAACTGGAAATGCTAAATTGTTAATAGCCTCCCTAGGGTTTAACTTCCTGCTAAGATGCCTTCAGTTGTCTCATCACAGTTTAGGCAAAGTAAAGTGTCACAATGCTTCTGAACACCAACTGGAGGAGCCAGTCTGCCTTCCCTGGCAGAAGCAAGAGAGCTCACTGCCTGAGGACTCCTCCTTTCCAGCCTCTTCTCTCCCCAGGGAGAAGTGGGCTCCTTAGCTGGCAGGGAAGTGATGATCTATTATGTCCTGCTTTGTTTCTTTGTGGGCTCTCTTAGTGAATGGTTCCTAAGTGCAGACCCAGACCCAGCACCAGCTTTGTTGGAAATGCAGATGCTTTGGACTGACCCAAGTCACCAGATCAGAAGCTGCATGGGGTAGAATGCAGCCCTCAGGCTGACTTAGAGCCGAGTCAATCCAACTTAACTCAGAGCACAAAGCAGGTAGGGAACCGGAAGCTTTGACTATCGTAAGCAGACACCCAGGACCCATGGAAGCGGCTCTTCCATGACCCTACTCTTTCAGGATTAAGAGACAAAATCCAGGGAATTCCTAAGGTCCTTCCATATGGAGTTCTAAGTTCTAGTCTACCCTCCGTCTACCCACCACTCACCTACCCTTTGTCTACTCATCACTCACACAGTTGGTCCAAGCTCCTCCTCAGGTAGGAAGCCCACATGAGACAACACTTCCAGTTACGTCACATCAGGCAGACAGGAGTTCTCAACTGCTGCTTCTTACAGCTGCAGTGGTGGCCTGCTGTGTGGACACAGGTAAGACCAGACTTGCCTTTCTCTTTCCAGACTCTCTAGTGTGGTGTATCACCTTTTTTCTGAAAGTTTCTAAATGTCTTCTGCTCCTTGGGTAGAAGTCTTTTCAAACTGTCTCTTCAGAAAAGGTCCCTTTAGACATGTTCCTTGTGGCATCTCAGAGATGGTTTCTCCATTGTTGTGAAGTTTCCTTATGACTGAATAAAAAATAATTTATTTTCCAGATCTTACTAAAAAGCAACAACTTAGGAGTAATTCTGATTTAATGTTGTATATTGGTCCCTTTGCATTTCTATACACACTGGACACTTTAACTTTTCACAAGGTGATCCTCAGGGGAGATCCTCTCAAACTGGAAATTATTAAATCAAGTTTTGGGTTTCCTCAAGAACATCTCAAAGATTTCTTGACTCCGGCCATGCTGCTTGCTTCTGCAGCTAACCAGTAGGTATGTAATGCAGCCAGCCACATGGCTGTTGTCATCACCAGGCAACAGCACATGGCAACAGCTAAGCCCTGAGCATCGCTTCCAACACATTCATCAGTGCTTCAGGAAACCAACCTCTATCGGGAGCAAACCACAGGCCTAGAAGGCCAAGGATGCGCCTCAGTGGGTGAACCCTTGTCTGGCCTGTATGTGTGAGACCCTGGGTTTGACCCCCCCCCCAGCAAGCCCCCTTCAAATAATAGTAAAATAAAAAGCCCAGTCCTCTTTACAGAATACACAGATGCCTGCTGTTCCCTAAAATGTGTGTGGGTATCTTCCTCTTAACTGCACATGTAGCTGACTGTGCCTCCAAGTGAGAAGCTCAGAGAACTGTGCTCTCTCTCTCTCTCTTACATCCTCCACAAGAGAATGCGTGACAAAACACTGTGAGAGGTAATGGGCCAGCACACAGAACAATCCCTTCAGCTCCACAATCCTCAGGTCTTCTTCCCTTCTAGAAGGTAGTCTAGTCTACCACCTTCTTTATCTAACTAAAAAGCAAATCCAGCCCTTAAATATGCTTTGTGGTCAGCTACTTCTAGCTCCTGACCTGCATTTTCATACTGGCTACCACTTCGTCCGAGAGCCTCTGATTTACCAGTGCATTCTAGAACAGATCAGGTCAGGTCGTGTGTGTCCTGTGCTGTGTTCATCTGGACTGAACACAGGGCAGCTCTGTCACTGCATGGAGAGCTCCTAATTAATCTTCTGATATTGCCAAAGTCTGCTGCTTTTGGTACCGAGTGGGCGTTTTACCCTTTGTCTCTTTTTCCTCACTGGCTGAGGTTTTACTAGGTCAAAGTGATGTTTGTTTCATTCATTCATATTTTGTTTTTGAGGCAGGGTCTCACTATGTAGCCCTATCTGGCCTAGCACTTACTATGTAGACCAGGCCTCATAGAAATCAGCCTGCCTCTGCCTCCTGAATGCTAGGATTAAATTGTTGCACCACCACACCTGTCTTAAAACACATTCCGCAAATGCAGAAGTGAGCACGCACTGAGTATCACCCTCTGGAATGTCTGTCTTTGAAGCTTGGTTGGTATTTGATGCCACGCAGTGGCTTGATTAAACTGTTCCTTTCAGTCTCTACTTTAGATTTCTATGGCCAACTCTCCTCCTTCAGACCTGTGATTAGCCAAACAGGTTGCTAATGTCCCCTTTGCAGAGGTCTCATGCTAGGCCTCCACGCAACAAGGAAGAAGGACGAGATGCCATCTTCCATGCCCCCTTATCTATAAAAATGCAAGCTACCAATCTGTCAGGCCTAAACAAAAATTTTCTGCAATCTGTGTCTTTAACATAAGCAAAGCATATAATTCAAAAAAAAAAAAAAAAAAAAAAAAAAAAAAAAAAAAAAAAAAAAAACTTGCTTTTCTGAAGAATAACTAACCAGAGAAACATTGTGTTCCATCTCTGTGTTGAAATGCAGATTTCCCACTAAAAGGCAAATCTTTCATTTCAAAAGGTTGAATAGGATGGTTCTTAAAAAAAGAATTCCAGCTGGTTAAATTTAGGGTGTTGAAAAAAGTTCACTCCAATAATATTCTTTGGCTCTGGGCCCAAAGTATTTTCACTTGATCGTGAATTAGATAAATTTTTATTACACTTTAAGCTTTTGCCTTAGAATAGTGGGGCTTTTTGAGGAGACTGTAAGGGCAGCTGAATAAAAAGACAAATTGTCTTACAGCGGTTTTTTTGATTGTTTAACCATGTACCTCCCCATGCAGAAATGTGTGTTCCAGGGTGTGTTCCCTTCATTCATTCTTACATATTTACCAAATGCCCACAATGTTCAAAGTCTGGCTTCCGTGGGCAGTACAAAGAAAACTCAGTGTCCTGCAGAGCCCGCATCCAGCACAGAGGATGGAGCTCGAGCACCAGCTGCCCGACTCTCAGCATAGAAACCATGTCATAAGAAAGGCGCAGAACTGCTGTGAAACCCAAAGGAAGAAAAGTTCTTGTGGGGTATCTGCACCCACAGGCGGCGGGGTCCCAAATTTGCGGCTGCTCAAATCAATCCTGTGCAGTAGCATAATATTTGCATACAGTACAAACATTGTTCCATATTCTTAAATCATCTCTTAAAACCTTGCAGATGATTAAAGAAAGAGATGTACTGTTTGAGGAATAATGGCATGAAACATCAGAAGAGGTTTGACTCAGATGCAACTTTTAAGAGCACTTCTAATCTGACGATGGAAGAGTCTCTGGACGAAGAAGCCACTGGACTGAGACTCCCAGGTGTCCTTCACTTTGGAAGAGAGAAGAAGAGGGGCTTTAGGCAAGAGGTTGACTTATGAGATCAACTTGGAAAGTCCAGAGAAAAGTTTTCTAGACAAAAGCAAGAAAAAAAATGGCAGTGCTTTGCAGAAGGCAGCTTCATGGCACCTAAAGCAAAGGACTCACCAGACAGCCGCACTCAAACTAAAATGCTGCCAGCCCTTCACCCAGGCGACAGCAGTGTGGCCATCCAAATGTGACATCTTTAGCTCCATCCTTTGAAATACCACGTTTTCTTAAAATAAGGGACAGACCCATGTGGACTCCTTTCACACTCCCAGCTAGCTCACCTGTCCTGTTCTGCCTCACCCCCAGCCCAACCTGAGGTTCTCTTCTCCTAACAGCAGTGGGTGGGTGGTCTGCCAAAGCGACTGTTTTATTCCTGAGGCAGACAAGCCAAGTGTTGAGAACCATGCTGTTCTTTGAAGCCACTGCCTCCCTGGCTTAAATAATCTATTTCAGATGTCTCATTGCCCGTTTAAGATGGCCTTGTACTTGTTGAGCCATTTTCAACAAACAACCGTGGAGAAATGTTGAGATTTCCCTACAGTTCCTTGTCTCTTCCAGTATCAATATGGTCTCTCCTCCAAACTTACCCTTTCCTCTCTTGGGAGCCATGGGGGAGGGGAGCCAAAGCAGGGGCCTTTGATGACGTTTAGAGGTCTTTATTTGAGAATTGTAGGCGTGTGACTTTATTGAACGCATTTCCTAGGTCAATTCCTTCGGGGGAATTGGGATGACTCGGGAACTGTTTAAAGATGCCGCTGCAAGGTTTGTCCAGACTGTGACTCCTGTAATCCTAGCCCTCAGAAAGCTGATGCAGGAGGACAGGGAATTTGAGGCTAGCCTAGGCTACATAATGAGTTCCAGGCCAGTCTGAGCTATGAGATTCAGCTTCCCCCCCCCCAAAAAAAAAAGGTTTCTTTACTCAATGCACTGAGTCTTACCGCAGCCTGTCCCCACATTCTTCTCTTGCTGGAGCAAAGCCAGGAACCTTAGGGCTTCAGTCCTAGCTCTCCAACTCCCCAGCTATTTCTCACTTTGAATAAATCCCATCCATTTCTCACTTTGAATAAATCCCATCCTCTTTCTGGCACTAAGTCTTCTCAACTTTAAAAAAGAGAAGACTGGATCAACCGAGTGGCTGCTCTCTGCTTCCCACGCCTGTCCAAGGCTCCTTGCAACCATGCTGGCAGCTGGCTGCAGGGACCTACAGGACAGTGTGGGCTTCATACCAAGGTGGGTTTTTTTTTTTTTTTTTGGTGTTGTTTTGTTGTTGTTGTTGGTTGTTGTTGTTGTTGTTGTTGTTGTTTGACAGAGAAAGTGATCCTGGTTTTCAACCTCCTCGGGCACAGACTTGCAAAGTTCACTGTCTGCAGGACAAAGGGACAACCCCTTTGTGAGGTGAGTCCTGAGCCAATGGGAGGGAAGGTCAGAAAACCAGGAAGAAACTTCCCACACACCCAGGCTAAATGTCAAGGGAAAAGGTCCCTGAAGCCCATGCCAGGACAGTAGCAGAACAAGGGCTAGAGGCAGAGCCTGTACCATTACTCAGTGAAGCACGCACTGTCTCTCCCCGGCCATCTTCAACAAGGTGGCAAGGCCCAGGTGCCCTCAATCGGCATGGAGTGTTCCTGGAAAACCAGTGTAAAGCCAGTTTGTATAAACTGAATCACATCGGCTAACTGATACAACTTCAGAGAAGTTTCCTCACTCTCCTGGGATCCCCCAAACTTGACGGGGCTTCTAACATTCCACCTTTTAAGTGTGTACCAACCGATAGAAACACCCCCTCTGTCAAGGAGTTAATGATTTGTAAACAAACACTTTAAATTCAGTGGGGGAGCCTGCTAGTAAAGCAGCCCTGCTGGGAAAGCTTTGGAAAAGTTAACAATCTTTCCATAACGAGAAAAATTACCCTTTATCTGTTTCCACTGATGGAATCTGGGCTGTGTGTTGGACCTTCTGAAAGTTGGGCAAAACTGCAGTCAGTGCCCCTACGAGGAGACTTAAGAAGCGGCCCTGAGCCTCTTATACGAGAAATATGTTCATAGATATCCTACCCCCAAAATGAATAGAAGGGTAGGAAACTATCGTCTCAGTCACCGTCAAACCTTTAGAGCCATACTCCCAGTTAAGTAGTAGATGTCAGAGGCAGTGCAATAGCCATTTTCAGCTGAGCTGGGGAGAGAGTATCTGGGCTGTGAGATCCAAGAGAAGAGCCATTTGTTTAGCAACCGTTTAATTCTGATAACACCTGCCAAGGCAGAGAAGGGTTCCTCTATCAAAGCCAGCAGGGGACACAACTTCCCGACTACTCTGAAGAGGTCCACACTAGCCTTTTTATCTGTGTAAACTCACAACAAATGTCATTTATACCTCCGTGTCACCATTTAATGAGTCTTGGGGAAATGCCAGCATAAGCTAAAAGAACAAACTTGCAAGAAGACCCTTGCTGTTCTAAGGGTGACAAGGGGGAGAGAGACACGGACCATACATGTGAAGGGCCCCAACACACCACCCCAGTTAGCTGGGGAGTCTTCTAGTCTACACTCCAGAACGGAGCTGAACAACCCTTTAAAGGAGGTGGGATTTAAAAAATGGAAGACCTCCAAGAAGAATCAAGCAGGCATCCTGCACAGGGTCAGAATATCAAGTCTTCAAAGCTGGACCCTTTCAGGAAAGTGTGTGCCCTGGCCCCTGTGAGCGTTACATGCTTGTACGTATCCTGCTGTTAGAATAGAGTGGTCAAGGCTGGACCTCAGAGCCCTTTCACCTTCTGAGAGCATGGCTCCTCACCATTTACCTCAAGACCCTCAAGGTGGGCCACAGCAAACTGTGCCACACTATCACAAACACTGTAGACAATTGCCTGGCTTTCTGGGACTATTTTGTGGTACGTGCACTTCAGGGAAAATGGGAGAAGGCCCACGCTGAATTGAATATTCTGTGATATTCTTGTCAAGAGGTTCCAAGAACCAGAACTGGCCATTCTCCAGAATTAAAACCTCTTATGCCCCATGGTTAACAGAGAACCACTCAGAAATTACCGGAGCTAATTTTACAGAGTCAAAGCTCCAAAGGCAAAGGAAAGAAAATGGTTGAGCAGGTCAGGTTCTGACATTTCCTCAGGATCAGAACTAGGCCGCCCTTTCGCCTGAGGTGAGGCTCAATCTAGGAGGTTCCACTGTGAGGCGGGGCCTCCTCTGTGACAGCTCATCCCTTCAGAACGGGCCTCTGCTCCGGACAGGCAGCAGCCACTGTGCTGTCTCAATTCCCTCAGCCCTTAGGCACAGCCAAGACACAGGGGCAGCCTTAACCTCTCTCCCAGAACAACAGGCCTGTTCTTAGCTTCGTGGTTATTTTCCTGGCTTTTTATCCAACTTCAAACCCCTCTCTTCTACAATTGACCAGCCCAAAGAGCAGCCCCTGAGCAAAAAGGAGAAGTGCACCGGTACAAGCCAGTCACCGCAGAGCTGGGGTGCTGCTGGCTCTTCTGAGGCTCACTGACTCTGCTGTTGCAGAGGGAGGAGTATCTACAATCCCCAACACCTTCAAACCCCTCACACGAAGACTAGACTATTCATCGGCTCCCGTCTCCACTCCCTAGAAACATCTACTTGGGAACTGGAGTATGGAGTAAAGAGGCTGTCGCCGCAGGCACTGAGGGGGCTTGCGGGATCCCACAGGCCAACATTCATCTTAAAACTCTGAGACCGCTTGGGGAGAGGGTCTCCAGAAACCCTCTGGCTCCATGCCGTCCCAACCTCGAGGCTCCAGTGTCAAGACCCTTCGACGCTGCTCTGAATGTCAAACACTGCACTCTCCCTTAACAAGCCCCTCAGGCTGAAATCCTTTTTCCTCAGTGCCTCAACCTTCAACTGCCAAGTAGAAAGCCCCCTGTCACAGAGCCACAGATCTCTGCCGCCATGGCGCTCAAGCCCTGTCAGGTGATACACTGGGTGGACAGCAGACTGATGCTGTTTCAAAGAGGCCGACCAGGCAAGAAACGTCCTGTACTCCTGCCCCAGCTCTAACGCAATAAAATGTCTTTTATCAATGTAATTCAAGCCAAAGAGTCAAGGGTCTGTCACCATTTTAAAAAGGCTTATTACATGGCCACAAAAATTTGCCTCGGGCTGAAACCTGGCATGCAAGGTACCAGCGTGGGACAGGCTCTTTTGATTTGATTTTATTTTCTTACAAAATCCGAAAATGAAACGCTTCTATCCCTCCCTTCCACCAACCGTTTTTTGATTTATGGAGAGGAGGAAAGAAGTCTGAAGTTGACAGGTTGGGACAACTGCACTCAGCCTTTCCCACTCAAAAGCTGCTTTTGTTAAATCACATCTTGCATTTATGGCCTGCGGCTCTTGGCTGACTTTAATGGTTCTTCCAGTGTGGAGCAAGCTGTGGACTTCCCCAGGAAGAGGCCCCACTGAGGTGATGGCCCTCTCTGCACCAAGAGGAGGAGTGTCACAAAGGCCAGGGGGCTGAAGGTATGAGGCCCACAGGTCAGGCAATGCAGGGATCACAGAGTATTTGCCTGTCCTCTATGGCACTTAGGTCCTTGTCATCCGCATGTGCCTGCCATTGGTTTACCAACTGATGGTCCATCCTTGTAAGAACCAAAACTATGTTGTCCAGTTCTGAAGGCCAGACACCATGTTGTCCAGGCCAAGAAGAGCCCTTAAGTTCTCAGGAGTCTGGCACAGAGAGCATGCATCTTCCTATTGGAGTGACCACAGAGGCAGCCTTCCCTTCCCCAAGGCACCCACGTCTCCCTAGTAAATTATTCACTAGCCAAGGAGCCTCTGGGTCGGCCTTGAACCAGAAGGTGATTACAGCCCCTTGAAAGTGCCCACTGGCCCATTGGTTCACTGTACTATTTTGGTGATCTGTAATTGTAGATTTACTCAATGGTTGTTATAGACAATCAGGTGAATAATTCACTTTGTAAATGCTGTGTAATTACACAGTAAGAAGAGCTGCCATGGTTGTCAAATTTCCTTAGTCATTGATAAATTTGCCCCAATTACTAGTCTGGGATGCTTTTCTCTCCCCCTTTCAAATTTGTAAAGGCAATTTTGCCTCTCTATTCTCACCCTTATCTGTACCCCAATCTTTCTGTCCTCCTCAAAGGTAGAATCATGATAGTCCATCAGTCCAAATACTACTACTGGGAACATAAAGTTTTTCTCCACAAAAAGAGCTTGAAATCAGCCTAGCAAGCTGGTGGCAGAAGGCACACTCAGCTGACTTTGGCCCCCGGGCACAGGTACAACACCTGCAGGAGCCCACATCTCCTTACTCAGATTCCCCAGATCACAGTCCAGAGAAGGGAACAAGAGAGGCCCCAGGAAGGTCAGGACTTCCTGGTCAAATGTCTGTCAAAGATCACAGAATGGGAAACTGAGTCTGTAGGCCAGGCTAAGGGAGAACCTCCCCTCTGGGAGGATACCTTCTCATCAGATCATGTCCATCGTCACACCTCTGCCTGGGAGAGACTGGAACATGTGAGTAAAGAAGCAATCGTCATAAAATTTTAAAAATGGGTGTAGGTCCCCAGGAAAAGTGAAAAACCTTCACAGGGCCTCACCTGTATCTCCCGGGAGCTATCAGGGCCGTCACTGGAGTTCCACAGCAATCTCCACACAACACACCACGCCCAGCTGGAGCATGAGAACAAGCTTTCAAGGCCAAAGAACTGTCTGCACTAGAAAGGCAGTAATATCAGGACCTGGGTCACCCTGAGCTAGACCTGAGGCCGTGCAGGCCACAGGCTGGTTCAGGAGTTGCTTTGAGCATAGCTGGTAACAGAGGAGAGAGGGCAAGGGGGAGAGAACTAGCTGCAGCCAGCCTCTGCTACAAGGGTCGGAGAAGAGGAGAGGGGCTGTTTGCACTCCAATACCTTAGGACTTTTTGAGTCTCTCTGGTATCCTGCCCAAACACAAATTTTCTCACCCATACTCTCCAGCACATATAACCCATTGGTTCAAGTGTTTCCAAAGGCTTCTCTCTGTCCCCAAATGAAATGAATTCTTTAAAAGACATTTTTTATGTGGCAAGGGGACTTATAGACCAACACAGTGTCTTAGAACGAGCAAAGCACAATGTGCCATTTGGAAAGTAAGCTATGGAAAGCCTCAGGGGTCAGAAGGTACTTGTCTGACCGCCAATGGCTGACATTCAGACACTTTGCCTGCTACTCATGGTGAGTCCTAACTTCAGTGCCTAAGAAAAAGAGTGGGCTGCTGAGCCCTGACTGGAACAAGGCCCTCACCTTCATATTTGACATGCAGGTGTGGGGTGCATGGCATGCTCTGGGAGAGACAAGGCAGCAGAAGGGGATATCTGTGCTCACAGTATGTTTTTAAGGCCACTCTTTCTGGGGAGTTCGGTTGGAGTTTGCTGGGTTGTTTGTTCAGGTTGTGGTTTTTCTTCCTCCATTAAAAAAATTGGATCTGTTTTTCAGTTTCCTGTTCATGGAGCGGACAGAAGGAGGGTGCACAGTGAGTGGAGGAGGTGTGTGGGGAGGAGGCTGAGCGGTGGGAGGAGGTGTGGGGAGGAGGCTGAGCGGTGGAGCAGGGCCGAGAATATCCGGAACTGGAGAAAAGTGAGAAACAGAGCTTTTTCTTGGCTTCCACACAGTTGTAATTTCCACACCACTGCTTAGTTCCTGGGCACCAGGCACGGAGAGTGGGGAAGGGGCATGTGACAAGTTTGCCACAAATCAGGATTTGGCATTTAGATCCACAGGAAGCAAGAAGAATAGAGGGACTGCTTATTTATAGATTTGCAGATGAATTGAACAAGATAACCAAGCCGTACTTCTCGTGTCTCTGAAGGAGCAATTCCATTTTGGGATCTGGAAAGTTCCCCATAATTGAGTATCACCCGACCCCAGCATGCTGCATCCAAGCTCCAGCTCAGGTTCCTGAAAGCAGGGCAGAAGGCGGCGGCTTCTGTGGTAGCTCAGGAATTCTGCTTTGAAAGACAGGTTGGTCCCACACTACATTTAGCTGGAATCAGTTCATCTGATTATACAGTGCCTTGTTTTCTGGAATATGTAATCATCTCTTTCTGATGACATTTTAAATATCCAACTAGACAAATAATTTCAGCATTAATTGATGGCAGAGTCAAGCTGGAGGATAGCTGATTGGCAGAGCTCCCCTCCCCCAACAAACCATCTCTTTCAAACCTTGCAGGAACGATGCTGAAATCTAACTTTTGCTGATAAATGCTTAAAGCTAATTTACTGATAAAGAATTTTCAAGAAAGCCTGCACGTTGGCCTGTGATTGTTTTGTGGGATGTTTGAGAAGAATTGGGCAGCATGGTTTACATTATTTCCCATGAATCATTGCAAGGGTAAAGCGGGAGAGAGAGGCGAAGTGATGTGAGCAGAAGGATGCCTGCTCAAGCCTGCTCTTCCTCAATACCACCAGTGGCACCTTGAGCCATCCCTTGGCCCTCTATTATCTATCACAGGATGGAGAAATAGTCTACGCAGGAGAAAACCCAGATAAAGATATCCAAATAATCATCCGGGTCTTTGAAAATTATTGAAATCAATGTCTTAGACCAAAACTCAAATTCTCCCTCTCTGAACAGAAAGCTGAATGGAAAGCCCAGCAGAGGCCTGGAGCTCTCTGACTGAGGTCCAGCAAGACTCCACTCATCTCACTCAGGCAAGCTCCCACCGCAGCTACAAGGTTCCCTCAGCTTCAATCCATTTCTCCATCTAAGGCAGAACCCAAACTAATCATTGTCTCCATCAGTCATTTTGATTGTAGTACTCAAGAAGACACACTGAGTTTGACAGCTTAGACCCCATTGAATACTGCCATGGTCAGAAATAACTCAAAGGATACTCATCTCCAGGAAACATCAAAATGAATGAGCTGGCGTGTTAGCAGATTATAGATTATAGTATCTGAATGAAGGATATGGTTAGCAAGTCTCTGTGTGTGTGTGTGTGTGTGTGTGTGTGTGTGTGTGTGTGTGTGTGTTAGTAGTATCCACCCCAAGTGCATAATGCAGACTTTTGCTCATCCCTTTTGCCTCTGCCTGCTTTCTTTGCTTCATATTCTTTCTTCCCTTCCTTCTTTCCCTTGGTTGCTTTCTCCTCTTGTAACAGCCTCATGGTAGGCCAGTGGGTCCCATCACTTCGGCTGAAACCAGACGCTTGTTAGATGTAATGATTATCTGCGCCGTGACACTTACCGAGTGTGAGGGGGTTTGTGGAGCGCGTTACTCTCATTTAGAGCTCCTCCGTTAATTAGGAAGCCCTCAGATTTCCTTGACTGCAGGTCACTATCGACAGCTCATGCTTCTGATGCTTTGCCTGTGACAGTTGTTGGGCTGCCCTTCCAGGAGCTGGCAGGGTTGTCCAGACTCTGACAGTGTCAGAGAATTCGGTCGCCACAGCCGATTCACAGGAAGTTACGGGAAGGTCGCACAGTCTGCTTCCCCATAGCCTTGAAGCCTCAAGGAATCTACATTGGCATTCAGCTGAAAATAGCTCCAGTTTCAAAACTCTCTGCTTTCTCTTTGCCCTCTTCCTTGAACCCCTCTTTCCCATCCTCCTTTCCTCTCTCTCCTTTGCCCCTCCCCCTATTGTGAACCTCTACCACGAGAAATGGACACACTTTCGAGAAAGGGAACTCAGACTTAGAGACAGCCCATCTGCTTTTCATTGAAACAGTAGCCATTGTGGAACAGAAACTGGCCCCCACCCCAGCTCCCCGACTTCTCTCTCACACACATACATACACACAGTGATCAGCAGGGGCAGCTGGTGAGGTTGAGGTCAAGTCTATACTTCTAGCCTCACATGGTCTCTTCTTAAGGGGAGGGGGACTTTGGAGGGGCAGAGAATGGGGAAAGTAAGGGAGGAAAGCTCAACAGCTCAAACAACACTTCATGTGAGGCTGAGGTTAGAGGACTCCTCCCCTTAGAAGAGCTCCGGAAAGGATGCAGATGTGCAGGGAAATGGAGTACTGCCTGTGGCCATGTGCATGTGAATCTGTAGACTTTAGATTTAATTAAGGTCTTTATGTCTCCTGCTTAGGACGTGGTCACAGTGAACTGGGTGTTTCGGCCTGGAAGGGTAAAACTGCTTTGATACACCCATCCCCAACAACAAGGCTGTGAGAGGAACAAGCACGGCAGGAACCACAGTTGCAAGTACTCTCAGTTCCCCAAACAGCCCCCCTTCTCCCTTGAGGTTGCTGCGCACAGACAGACTTCAGCCTTGCAGCAGCTCGCTCAGAACACGCAGTAGCTTGGGATGTGGCAGGGGGCTGCAGAGGTCATACAAACTGGATTTACATGACTCAGGATCTATACTTGGCACAGCAAGGCAGCCTTGGTAGGTACAGTCAGGATGCCACCAGCTGCAGTCTACAGCCAGGCCTCTGTGGCCTCTTGCTGCTGTGGGTTAGCCATCCATCCGCTTGTAGCTGCTAGCCCCAGGAAAACACTTTGAAAAGCTCGTCAAAACCTCCACAACTGTGTGAGCCAGAGCAGACTCCTCATCTTTTAGATCTTGCCTATGAGAGAAAAGCAAACCTAGACTCAGAAAATAATACGAAAATAGCAAAACCTGATCAATTCCTTTAATGAAAAACCTCACTCTAATGTCATCAAGCTGCCAGATATTGGGTTCTTAGGAAGCTGTACCAGCAGCCCAGATATGAGAAAGGGCACTTGCTATTCTAGAGTGAAAAACGAGAAGTTCCCTTTCTTTGGGGACTGTCCCAGAGTATCTATAAATAGCAGTAATGCCCCTTCTGGACAATAAGATGAACTCAACCCAGAGAATGATAGTATTTTTCTAAGACCACACAGCAACTACAGGTCCTCCACACACACCCCTTCACTGAAAGAATGGCTTTTCCTGCTCACGGAAATATACAGGACCAAATGTAGCTCCGGTTTTTAACATGTACAGGAAGGATGAGATTGCCCACTTTACTGTCTCTCTCTCCAGCTTTCCTTCTCCATCTCCTGTTCTGGTTCCCTTCTCCATTGGAAGGAATGAAACAACTGACAGGAAAGATATTTAATATACCCAGGGACCCACTTCAACGTGTACACCAAGACTCCTAAGAACCTCCTAGCAGCAGAGTGGGAGCTATGACAGATACCTCAGCACTGTAAAATAGATTTGTCCGAATGGCTGCTGGGCCAAGGTGTTCTGTCGGGGGGACTGCTACGGGGTTTCCCAGGGTCCTTCCTTGTTCTGTAGGTGGAACAGGGCTCCCTTCCAGAGAGTGACTTGGTGATTTGTTCTCTCCCCCATACATCAGATCCCAATACCATTCAGAGCTCTACTGGCCCGCTTTGCCTGGCCTCTAGCTAGCAAGTGTTGAGCCTCTTTCTCACACAGAGAGGGAGAACAGTGGCTCAAATCTGGAACTCAGTTCACACACGTATGAACAGTTAAGGGCTAGCAAGAGAAGCTCGAAAAGCTGGATTTAGGTGAGCATGGACACATGTAGCAGATGATTGATAAAGACGTACCAATCCAAGATATTGAAAGAAAATAGGTGCGCCTAGCCCAGAAGAGCCTTGACTTTGGGTGCCCCCGACCCAGAAGAGCCTTGACTTTGGGTGCCCCCGACCCAGAAGAGCCTTGACTTTGGGTGCACCCGACCCAGAAGAGCCTTGATTTTGGGTGCACCTGACCAGGAAGAGCCTTGACTTTCCAAGCACCAGGAGCCCAGTGGTGGACACAAGTGGGGTCTTCCGGATTTAAAACTCAGCACTGAGCACGTGGAAATGCCAGCTCAGAAACAAGATTAGTCCAGCAGCTGTCCTCACGAAGGCTCTGATAACAACTGACAACCTGCTCAGGGACAAAAGATGGTGGCAGAGAACCAGACCACAGTCTTAGAAGGACACTGTTGGAGTTTGTGTCTGAAAGTTCTCCACAGGCTTCCATGTTTTAACTCTAATGACCAACAGGTGGCACTGTTTTGGAAGGTTGTCAGGACTTAGGCCAGCAGTTCTCAACCTATGGGTCATGAAGCTTCTGAGGGCTCAAATTACCCTTTTATCAGGGTTTGCCTAAGACCATCAGAGAACACAGATATTCACATTATGATTGAAAACTACCAGCATTGCAGTTATGAAGTAGCAACCAAAAATGGTTGGGGTGGGTCACCACAACATGAGGACCTGTACTAACACAGTAGCAGGAAGGTTGAAAAATCACTGACTTAGAGTCTATGATGGACATAGTATACTGGGGGGGGGGGGGGGTAGGGACCCTGAGCCTGGTCTTCCTCAGCTACTCCCAATTTGTTTTCACAAAAGAAGTCAGCCCAGCCCTCATGTCTCCCACACTGTGATAGATTGTATTCTCTGGAGCCTTCACTTAACTTGCTTCTTTCAGGAGCAGCAAGCACCAGGAAGGAGAACCAATACCAACAACATCCTTTTCTTGAGCGACATAGTGAATGCTATCATGGGCAACCTGAAACACTTACTGTATGTCCCAGTCCTGGCCAGTGCTTTACTCTTTCCTTGCTAACAGAAATGGGTTCAGAGCAAATTAATACACAATTTTAAAATAACCTGTCTGAATGAAAAAAGACCTGGGAAATGCAAAGTTGAAGCAAACAACCCTCCCTTAAGACTAACTTAGCTGCTGAGCCATGTACAGCTCTGTGAATGGTGATCTGCCTGCACTCAGTCTCTCACCTGCCACAGGCAAGATGGCAAGCCCCTCAGTGCACACAATTTTAACCTTTTATCCATGTAATGATCTACTTAATATAATAGTGTGTCTTTAATCAGGAAAGTGTAAGATGATTTGATATTCTGTAAAACTCCTTAACCTATATTTTGCAAGTCAATTAGTCCAGTTCCTCACACTGATGTCAGCTTGGTCACACTGCACCTCCAGTCAGACTTTCCCGTGTCCGCATCCCATGCATTACACACAGATGGGATGAAGCAAACTCAGCATGGGGAGCAGTTTGTCGGGCAGGTCACTAATCAACAGTATATATTTAAAAGTTAATACAGATTTGGGTAAAGGGAAAACTGAACAAGGTTCTTGGCAAATCCAAGTTAAGGTTCTCAGAGCCATGAAAAGCAAGCCTGTTGGTGCCCTTAAATTGGCCTCACTCTCTGACACTGAACCAATGTTTAACAAGAGTGTCCACGGTCATTTCTTACTCCCTTCTTGTGTGAAGTGGAATGCAAGAAGCAAGAGACTGATTTTAACCAGTGATGTCATCTGCCAGTCAAACTAAGAAAGTACAGAAGGGTTAACACTAGAAACTCACAAACCCTTGATGGAAGAGATGAACAGGAAGTTGGTTGACATATGTGTAGAGCAGCATGGTCAGGTGACACCAACAAAAACAAAGCTACTCTCAAACTGCTGCTTCTGAAGATCTTCGACTCAGTTTCCAAATCTCCAGAACGTGGTCTCCCTAACTAAGCCTGGAGTATCACTTTGTAGACCTGCTAAGTATGCACAGAGCAATACAAGAATGCCTAGCATTCATTCCATAATGGAGAAGCATTAAACTATTCTAAAATAATTTACCTCCATTGCTGTTTCTCTTTTTTTTATTCCTAAGAAGGAGTAAATCTGACTAATTGATCAAAACCTGTAAAAGATGGGATTTCTGACTTTAACTCAATTTCTCCACGAATTCAGTCTATCAGAGGGGACTAATACTCTTAATCTCTGTTGAGAGTTGGGAAACCGCCACTGCTTTTTCCCTAAATCCTCTCCTCTGTCCTTGGCAATCAGTTACGATTTGACAGCATTTAAAGATGACAGTACTTGAGGAAAGAGGACAATGCTGTAACAGGATTACAGCAAATGTGAAAGAGAGGACACACGTAGCTACTGTCATTTAGGTAATGTCATCTATGATCAGTTTGTGTCTCACTTTTTGCTGACACAGGAATCAGTATCACTTATACAATTCACTGTAAACCCTGTTGTGGCCATAAACAGTTGCCTTTTGGGTGAAGGAAGGGCTCATCACACTGCAGGGGGATTCGGTGCAACTTCTCAGCTTTGGTTGATATAAAAATATTAACAGTGAAATCTTGCATTAATAACCAAAGATTACAAACTAGCCCAAAGTCACTACCATCCCAAATGAAGCTGTCTTCAGACAAAGGAGAAATTGGTACGGGCCACACAGGGGAGGAGGCCCAAAATCTAGTCACCCAGCTAGACTCACACTGAGGGAGCTGGCCCACACAAGCCCACTGGTGCTGCAGAACTCCAAAATCTGTGGATCAGCAGCCTTGGAATGCAGTCCCACCCTGCTTTCTACCTTACTTCTGCCGCTGGAGGCTTTTCCTGTACCTACCATGTCTTCTAGAGCCTGTTGTTCCCTGGCCCATGTGAGCACATGGTGGCCCTGTCTGACGCTGAAATGGTTTCTTCATTATCCAGGACAGCCAGCTGCCCAAGTGACCACCTACAAACAAAAGCTCATTTGACCAACACCTGTCTGAACCTGACCAGAAGGGGAAGTAACCTGAAAGAGGCTGAAAGAAGTTCTGACATTTTAAATCCAAAAGGCACTTAAACCTTTTCTAGAATATTCTAGGCCACTAGGCTGTTCGCTTTCTTTGTTTGCTAGCTAATCTCTAGAGATCCCAGACCCCTTTTCTTTTTCAATTACTTATCTATTATCTTTTTTATTAGCCCTACTTTTATTCCATTCCAACAATTCATTCACACTCAGGATGACCTGTTCACCCCCAAATAGAAGGGTGCTATGAAAGAGGGCATGTGATGATATGGATGTTTGGTACCTGTCTTGCTTCATCCATACCACCTGAAAGATAAATCCCATTGTGACACAGTGAAAGACAGGGGTGAGCCCAACAAGGAGCTGCTGGGCCCTTATTACACATCCACAGCCTCGGGCCTGGCCCTCTGCATCCACAGGAGTGACACGCACACTCCCCCACAATGAAACGTTGTCTACATTAATAGTAGTCAGATCTTGGTCTCCTACAACACCTAGCTTCCACTCCACTTAAGAAAGGAAATCCAGCTAACTTCATCTTCCAGAATGACAAGTCGGCCTAAGAGAACCTGCTCCATGCCCTATAGCACTTTCTGGAATGCCACTTTTGACCCCTGCTCAGAGCACCTTAGCAGTGTGCCGTGGTCTGCAGAAGGTATACCAACTCCTGCAGTTCCTGAGTTCCCTGTATCCAGTGGAAAGAGTCTGTCCGAGTGAACACCTCTTCTAGACTCATTTACTTTCTGGTCTTTCTTCTTCCTCTCCAACTTTCTAGAATGTTGTGCATGCTTCAAATTCACACTGAAGGTCAGTCAAGCCACTTGAGCACAAAGATGGGCCCTATCCAGCCTTGCAGGGCAATCATGAACCACTCCCTCCTTACATCCTAGCGCCCGTTTGCGATAGCCTCTCTGTCTCTAAGTACATGTCTTCTCAGCCTGATCCCTAAGTGCAGGAGTTCTGTCTTCTACTTTTCTTTATTTCACAGAAAAAAAAAAACATCTGATATATGACATCCAAACAATGCAACCAACTCTAGTGAAAGGCTGCTTTACGTTAGTAAAAGGGAAGTCACTCTTCCAAATATCATTTCTGCTCAGGATCGTAATTTTTAACCTTCTTAGTTCCCACAAACAGTTCCAGTCCGATATCTGTTTGAACTTCCAGATTAAAAAAAAAAAAAAAAAAAAAAAAAAAAAGCAAGTGGCAGTTATATGCTATGCTACACAAAGATTAGCATTAATACCCACCCTCTTTCAACAGACACTCCACACCCCGGGGGAAAGTCAATGTGAAGTTCATAGGCCACCTAGACCACATAGGGGTGACGAAGTCTGACTTATAGAAGTTAGCCCCCCAAATGGCATCTTTTTTATGTGAAGCCCAACTTCAGGGTGTTTCTATACCCTGAAGCCCAGCAAAGTCAGTTTCTACATGAGCACGTACTGGGTGTAACACCAGAAAGAATGGTTTTCTTCGATTTGTTTTGTAGAGCCAGGGTCTTACTGTGTAGCCCTAGCTAGTCTAGACTCACTAAGTAGATCTGCTTGCCCTTGAATTCAAGGTAACCTCTCTGCCTTAGCTGTTGGGATTATAAAGCCTGGACCACCAAGCACAGCCCTAAAAATGCATTTTTAATATTCTTTTGAATCCAAAAAACACGAAAAAAGACTCAACTTTGAAGCCAGTATGCAGCAAACACACTCTTGTGCCCAATGGCTACAGGGTCTGGTAAGAGGAACTCCTAGCAGAAGCAGGTAACTTAACTGTTACTAAAAGTCTTATGTAACACATTCTCCAGGCAAGTGTCCATAGCAAAGCACCCTGGATATCTTTACCCAGCCTGGAAAGCCAAGACCTGAAGTCAGGAGAGTCACCAAGTAGCACTCAGTCACAGAGCTTTTTCACAGTGAAGACCCTTAGCAGTCAACCAGGTTCAGAAACGGCATCCCTTTCACCAAATAAACAGACGAAGTTCAGAAGCCACACATTTGCCATTGCATCAGAAACTGCATGACAGGAAGTTTGGAGAAGAAGGTGGGGAAAAAAAAAAAAAACAAAAAAAAAAAAACCAAAGAACCAAAACCTCCCACTTTCAGGAAAACAGGGAGTCACACAGCTGGTGCTTTCTCCCATGGAAAGAGGTCTTCAATATCGATAAATATGACTGATCTGATACTTGTTGCTTTTGTAACACCCACACAGATTCTAAGAAAAAAAATCCCTCTCTATCTCCTTTGCTTTCTTTCACACTCTGCACGTGCACACACATCTCTTACGAGTGCACATGCTCTGTTTAGGGTAGATAGCCCAGCCCAGCTCTCTCACGTAGTGACCAGCTGTATCTCCTCAGAGCCCAAACTGCATGTGCCTGCTTTGGACCCCTTCAGAGTTAGTGTGAGTCTTAAGAAAACCCAAATGGTTGATAGGCAAGCAGCCTTCCTCTCTGGGTGAGCTCAAGTAGTTCCGTCTGGCAGCTTGATGGAAGTATAATTTACAAACGACAAGTCACTTGCTTTAGTGTATTATTTGATGTGTTTGGCTCTATAGTCTTGTAACCACTACCAAAATCCAGAAAGAAAATCTCCATTGCTCTGAAAAGTTTCCTGGTGGCATTTGCTGTGGATGGCCTACAAGGCTTATCTCTCTGTAATTAGTGATCTGCTTCCTATCAATAAAGCTTTGACGCTTCTAGAATGTCATATAAATGAGATCATACAGGCTATCCGCCCCCCATATGTAATTTCTTTTTCATGGAGTAAGATGATTTTAAGACTCAGCATGCTGTTAAATTTACTGCTCTTTCATTCTTCTACTGTGAGGGAGTAGTTATCATACAACTGCCCGCCTCCTGACTGACACTGGAGTTGTTAACACTTTGGACTGTAATGATCGTGCTACAATAAACGTTTTGCCTAGGTATTAAATTTACAAGTATGCATATCTTTGTCTCCCTTAAGTAAATACACCTAAGGCATTTCGAGAACGCAGAGAAGATACTGGGCTTGGGAGTCCAGGGAGCCCCACTGTGTCAGCAGCCTCTGTCTGCTCTACTTCCACCCTGTTCCCTGAGGAGCTCAACCCCTAGGTCTGTGCTCCAGCCATCTGTTAATCTCCACCACCAAATGTCATCTTCCATCAAGCAGAAACCTCCCAATACACTAAGGAAACGATGGGTACAAAGCCCACAGCATCCACACAGTAAACATCCTTTAGGCCGCAGGCAACCTCATAAAAATGAAGGCCTAAGAGCCCCTGTCAGGTCAAAGCATAGGTAGCTGTTGGGCTTCTCCCATAGCAGGAAAATTGATCCTGGGGGAAGGGGGAACTCTTGTTTTGCCAAAAGGCCTGGAAAAGTGAGAAAACATGATGCCTTTGGGCAGCACCCAAGGGAGCAGCTGCTGCCCAGTGCGATGAACAGTAAAGAACCACTATAGAAGCCTAAGACACCCGGCTTCCTTTCCCTCATCAACCACTCAGGGCAGGACCCTGGGAGAGTTAGGCCTTCAGGACTGCAGCTGCAATGGCCCCGCTGCAGTGGTAGAAACAGACCAAGGGAAAGCATGGAGAGCAGATCCCAAAAGGCCGGTGGGGGGCAGGGGGGAGCACCTTAAACAGACAGAGGGCAAGAGGAAGCAGCTGAAGGAAAGTGAAAGGGGACTGCAATAAACAGAGAGAGTTGGTGAGGGAAGGGGTGATGCCCCAGGGATGAGGCATACCTGCAGTAACTATAAACGTGCGGAGGGAACTAGATTTCTCACCTTGTACATGCCTCTACACTGGCCAGTGATCAAGACCACATCTCCTTATTCTGCTGGATCTCAGACACCCACCGATAAACAAGCAAGGTGGAATAAACCGTGTCTGATACCCCTGACGACCTACAAGCCACGTGCCATTTATAGAGACAAGAGAATAGGGAGAGAAGAATGGAAGTGGTCCAGAGCTAAGCCAAGATGAGGTGGGAAGCAAGGTAATGGGGAGAGGTGCCTAGTCTCCAGTCGGCATAGCCAGACGGGGCAATAGGACCGGTTCTGTTATGACAGATAACTTCAGGCTCACTCCTGAGGATTCACACAAACTTGATTTTTCAATGAGAACAAAAACAACAACAACAACAACAAAAAAAGGCTCACCTGTAAAATAGAAATAATAACAGGAGTGGCTTCACAGGGCTATTAGCAAATCGAGCCGAGTGCACATTTATGAAGTATGGACACCAGAGTAAGAAGGCTCTGAACTTGTGAGATACATGCTCAGCTCTGGCTAGTTATTGCTCACACCTCAGCAGAAATGAGGTGAGCAGCCATTTCCCCAACCAACAGCAAGTTTTGGGTCCATAGAAAAGAGAGAATCTTAGAGCAATAATGAAGGCTGTGGAGAGACGCTCAGATTCCAGCACAAAAGCCAGAACCTGACCAGACAGACGGTCGGACATTGGTAAGGTGTAGGGGTACAGACAATGGATCCTTCGCCTTCCTTACAGTTTGGGGAAAGATTATCTACTCAGCCAATGAGACATATAAATAATTTTATTCTGATTGAGAAATAAAATCCAGTTCTCCACTGGCAAGAGCCTTCAAAAAAGAGAGCAGTTGAGCAACCAGCCATAGACTCAGATTCTCAACCATTAATCTTCCATCCTGAACACAGGGCGCCAAACCCTTCTTTGGGGCCTGTGGCCGAGCAGCTGTGGCCCACGCCTTTAATCCCAGTACTTGAGAAGCAGAGGCAGGTAGATCTCTGTGAGTTTCGAGGCCAACCTAGTTTATGGATGGAACAAGCTCCAGGACAACCAGGGCTACGGGAAAAACCATCTCAACAAAACAAACAAAAGTAACTGTTAGCCCACAGTAGGCCAACTCCAAAGGTATCTCAAGCCTGGTGCACTGTGTCAATGTGAGCATTGCTGTCTGCCTCCCTAGCCAAGGCTAGTTCATACCTTCGAGGGTATCAGCAAGTTCTTATACACACCTGGGGCAGAGATCACCCCAGTACCTCTCTTCAGCCATATTGCTACAGAGTTGCCAAATCCTGCTGCACTTCCTTCCTCATCAGAGAGACAACACGCAGGCTCCATTACTACCTCAGAGCACAGCACCTTTGAAGCAAGCTCAGGTTCAGCTCAGCCAGTGGGCACTGTCAGGCTGTTTGCTGAGTGGGGTGTAGACATCATGTGTATGTTGTGGTCCCTGTGGTTTGAGTTTGGGGTTTCCCCTGGAGGGTAAATGTTGAAAGGGACCCCAAATTTGCATACATAGATATAAGGTGCCAGGCAAATTCCCTCCTACTCAGAGAAAGGTAACTCAACACCCCCTCCCAACATAGAGCCTTTGCCACACGGAAGCCTGAGTTGGGTGCACACGGTTGGGAGCAAAACTAAGACTCCCGACATATGACTGTTTCCATCATTTTACAATATTAAAAAAATATAAAATAAAATAAACCCTACGAAACATAACCGTAGATCTGGGAGCATTGCAACAAAGGAGGGAATAAGCCCCAAGACGGGAGGTCAGAGGCTGCCCCCAATGTAAACGCTGAACGGTTGAAAGCCACAACCAAAGTTCCAGGAAGGAAGGAATCACATGAAGGCAACTGGGACTTGTTTGTGGGATCCCAGAACTCCAGGACTGAGAGGTTCTAGGGGCTGAGAAGAAGCAGTGAGGCTCAAACAAGCCTTTATAGAATGCCTGGCTAGTGAGGCTGTGCAAAGCGCCACAGACAAGGGGACAGGGAAGCCCTGACTATCCAAAGGGGCTGACAAAGTGGTTAGTCCTACGAAGCAAGCATATAGAACAGAGGCAGAGCAGAAGGCTGCTGAGCGTCTCGTGGTCTCATGGTGTCTGCCAAGGCCCTCTGGTCAGCTCTGCACACACAGAAAACAATTCCATAAAAGCTACCTTCAGGAAAGTGGGAGAGAACACCCATCTGCCCTAAGACAGGAACTGAGCAGGTCGCCTTCTGAAAGAGGGCCAGTGAGTAACCTTTGACTTTCTGGATGTCAAAGTGAGCTCTCTCTGCGATTCCAAGAGGAATCTGAGGTTAGCTCCTCTTCAGATCTCCTTCCTTGTCTGCAATGTTGACTTCTGTAGAACAGGACGCACTACAGACAACCACAAGACATGAGTGAATAACGCTGACCACTTAATGCCTGTCTCCAGGATTATCTAGAGTCAGATAGAGGGTTCCTGGTCTCTCCTCCTCCCTCCAGCACAGAGTACACCTGAGTACTGGCACCTGTTGGCCAGCCAATCCAGATGCTGTTTGAGCAGTATCCTCTCATGAAGAAGAGATGAGAGACATTTTCCTTGCAACCTTCCCTCTCTCTACCGACATCCTTTTGTAGGGTAGTTTCTGACCTGTAAATGCTCAGTGAGTGAGAGAGACAGTCCATGAAAAGGCATACCACTATGGGTGGGGGGGGGTGGTTAGAAACTTTTATAAAATAAAACCAGTTAAATGTTCTGCTTTGTAAATTTAGATTTGTTTTAGACTATAAATATCTAAGAGGTGTTTTTGAGTAAATCCCTAAAACTTGCTGTCGGCTTAGCAGGCCAGGGATGCAGACAGCTTCCATGTGAGGACTCAGGACACCAGCACTGAAATTAAATCATGATGGCACAGGCAGACAACGTTGCAGCTACAGCATCAAGAATGGGCTGAAAACTTGATCAGCACTCACTAGCTCAGCAGTCGCCACCTCCCCCACTGCCACATTCTATAATGATAATGATCGTTACAACGATGATCACAATAATAACAATAGTTTCCACTGGATGGCACTTTGAAGCTTGTGGAGCGATTTAACAACCTTTATTTGCCTTGAAGTCCTTCCAGCCCAATCTACTTTTCCCTTTCTCTAAGTGACCACCTCAGTACCAACATACATTTCCTCCCAAGGATCCTCATGCGACAGAGACTGCTCTGCACGGAACTGGGGGAGACTACAAAAACAAGGGACTGGGAGAGCCACAAGGCAGCCCCTAAAGAGTTGGCTCTGGTCCTTTTGGAGATGGCAGTCCGAGCAGGGCTGGTACACACCCAAAGTCCTAGTAGGTGGGCAGGGGGAACAGGGTTGGACTCTGAGAAAGATGGGCCTCTGAGGAGATGGGCGTGAAGCTCCCTGAGGGGACACCACAACCCTGGGCAGAGAGGTGGTAAGTGTAGATAATGCCCACAGTGATAACCAGAGGGCCCGGGAAGAAGAGGCCCTGGACATTACAGGCTGGGCACAAGGACAGCTCACAGGAGGATCAGTGTGCTCCAAAGCCTCCTCCCCAGCCTCGACCCCTATCAGTACCAAACAAATCCATAAGACACACGCCCAGACTGGGTTGGACAAGAGGGGTCCCCATAAGGTTGCAGGGTGTGCCCTGAGAAGGCAGTGAGGTCCCAATCTCCAAGTATTGCATTACTCTAGTACCCAGAAGGCATCAGGCTACCTCATCCCCTCTTCCTTTCCTGACACACTCCTACCCTGGTCACCTCTGGCACCTGTTTCTCTCAGATTTCAATAGCAAATAGATTTAGGACATGGTCAAGCTGAGCAGAAAGAAGCTGGTCTCCCCACCTACTCATCGATGCACAAGATCAAGGAGCAGCTGAAGAAAGGAAGAGGGGCAGTGAGGCCATCTTACAAGTCCAAGAGTGTTTGGACTCTTCCCATTGCTGGCTGAGAATAACTACCATTTGAGAAACCTGGAGACTGTGCTCGAGAGCGCATGTCCTGATATTGATGTGTCTCACACAGGCATTTGAACTGCAGACCTGTATAGCTCACTTGCCAAGTACATCTCCTTGCTAGAGCAGGAAGCCCGTGTGTGGAGAGCAAGACAGGCAGTGTCTCCTCCCATTTCCCTTGCTCTGACTCTGTCCAGTCCACACAAACGAGCACAAAGGGAAGAATGTTCTGGTTCCAGCTCCCCTACTTTTCTTGGGTGGTTCTCCAACATACCCCCTGGTACTCAGGTTTGCTAAGGCTTCTATTATCTTTTCCATCTTTGGGGTCCAATCCACTGAGCTTGGGAACAGTGTCTGGCCAGGCAAAGCCCAGGTCAGCCATAATAAACATAATGCATAATAACAGATAGGCTTCTTCTTTAGTGGGCTGCCAGGGCACAGGCATATTTGTATCTCTGCTATAACTTCTGTCCTATGACCAAGACTGAAGTTTAAACAAACAAACAAACAAACCTTGCTGGGGAGCCTCCATGATCTGCACTGCATTACCTCAGAGGGCAGGCCCAGGCATCCATTGTTCCTGGGAGTAGATGGGACACTAGCTCCGTTTTACTTATAGGAGCCCAAGACCCAATCCAAGGCCACCCAGAAAGCCCCTGAAGAAAATCGCATGCACTGTTTGTAGCCCAAGCCTCTTAGAGTTCCACACCTTTCCCCCCTTGGGACCCTGGCTAAGCAGTAACTCGATGTATAGACCAGGCTGGCCTCAAATTCACAGAATTCCACCTGCCTCGGCCACCCTAGTGCTGGAATTAAAGGCTTGCACGCCAGGTAAGTCTTGCCTTAAGACAGCATTTAAGAAAGCCCTGCACTTCTTCACCAGCCCCAGGAACAAGCCCCACATACTGAGGGTCCACAAGGTATGGAAGGTGACATTTTCTGAAGTTGCTGAGTAGTCTGCCATCTCAGCTCTCCCTCCCCCCGCCTGCCTCTCTCTCTCTCTCTCTCTCTCTCTCTCTCTCTCTCTCTCTCTCTCTCTTTCTCTCTCTCCTCCTTCTAGCCCATAAGCCCCAGGTGCAGCTCTGGCAGCTGGCAGGCGTCAAGCAGGACTAAGAAGAGTAGAGAGCAGGCGCCAATCTGCCTGTTCCCAGGGCAGGCCAGCCTGGGCGAGCCCCTTCAGCCAGGGCACCCACCCCATCACAGGCTGTTTACTGCAGCTGGCTCTTGTCTCTGGTCCACCCGGCTGCTGCAGCTCTTTCCTCCTTCCCTCTTTCTCTTGCTTTCAGTCCTTCGCCCAGGCTTGCCGGAGGCTCCTTGCCAACGTGGTTGCATGTCAGGGCTATGCCCCAGGCACTGAGGGTTACAGCTCCCAGTGACCTGCTACCCAGGATGCCTGCTATGGTCTGAGGGTAGAACAGGGCTGTTGGTTGAAAAATTGTCCAGGGAGTGGGGGGGGGGGGGGGGTACCCGAAGACCAGCCTGAATAAAGAGAGGACATGTGGCAGGTAAGGTTCTCTGAGACCAGATTCCAAGGCCCCTGACTCCTCCACCTCATGAACCACACCTCTGTGGGCTGACAAACATGCCTTCCCAGCAAGGCAGGGAGTGGCTGGTGGCCTGGCCAGTATAATCTCTCAGGCAGTGTGGGCATCAGAGCAGGAATCCCTGTAAAAGCAGGAGAAAAGCAGGGCCCTGGGAAATGGGGAAAGAGGCAGCAAGGGCACTTCCCAACCCCTCTGAATTAGACTCCATGCCTTAGACATCTGTCTAGGGCAGTCTGATGTCTCCTACTTGCAGACAGCCCCAGACAAGACAGAGGTATTGTGCTGATGGCCCTGAAAGGCAGAGTAGTACCAGCCCACTCTTTTCTAAGCCCTGGCCCTCCAGTAGGGTGAGCACTCCCAAAGCTGATCAGACAGGCACGAATCCTCTGTTACAGTGCTTCTGGCTGTAGACTCAGGACAGCTACCTCTCCCAGCCTCAGTTTCTTCATCAATAAAATGTGTGAGCTGGCGTTATTCCGAACTGACCAGGGTTGCTTAGGGACTGTCTATAAAGCCAAGCCCAGAACAGGAGCCCCCCACCCCCGAACTCAGGATCAAAGCTGGGTGGGATACAAGCCCATCTGGGTTCCTTACACTCATCCACAGTAGGGGGAAGCCTGAATTGCTTGGCCTATCCTGCGGTTAACTAATTCACAACTGGAAGTGCTCACCTGCTTCAGGAATCCCTCCCAAGGCTGTCCGTGAAAAGTGCTGTGTGCTTTTCTCCAACTATTCATTAGGAAATGCTATCTTGATCCTGCTTGTACTCCACAGCAGCCAATTCTGTACATGCGAATTAGGGGTCCCAGGGAGTCTGGGACATTTGGGAAATGGGACATTTCTGTCATATGATTAATGACAAATTAACTCCCAACGTTTGCCCTGTCTGGTGTGTTCTCAGGTGCTGCCTTGAGTGGCAAGAAATGCAGGCCTTTCCTGAGTACCACGACCTCCTCACAGCCCAGGGCTTGTGTCACATAAAGCACTGGGGAGAGGGGCAGGTACATAGACTTTCCTACGTTGTGCTTGCCTCTGCCTTCCAGTTAGCTTATGAGTAAAGGATGCAGGTGGATCTTGTCTACTGCTTGTGTTACTCTGATGAGATCTCCTAGTGGAGCTCCAGGGAAGGGAGAGTTGGCTCCACAGAGAGGCCGGGCACCAAAGGCCGCGCTGCAACGACACAACTCTGCCCTATCAGAATTGTAAATATTTGTGCAGACGCTCACCCAGGCAACAAGCAGAAGAGTCCCCTCACATGCCTGATGGGTTTACGTTTCATCATCCTAATTTTTTTTTTCAGAGAAGCCAGAAAGACGCACAGCAGATTTGTTGCGCTCCAAAGCCAGAGCTTACAGTGGGCCAGCCCTGACTCGAGAGGCTGAGAATGAATGGAGAAATAAATCCTGGGGAAAAGCCTCAGACTGATAAAATTACAGAGTAGCTCCTCTGGAACCCTGCAACAGCACAGAGAGCGGTGCCAGCAAGGATTCAGGCCCGGCCACTGCACTGCACACGGAGCTGCAGGCCTGCCCACTACGCAGCAGCTGAACTTTCCACTGGGTTCCCTCCCTGTATCACCCTCTTGAGACCAAACAAATCCACCACATGGAACTGTGCTTTCTTGTTCTAAGATAGGAGTTAAATAGACATTTAAAAGTTGTCTAGCCAATGTGTCAAGTAACACACCTGTAATCTCAGTACTAAGGAAGCAGAGACAGGAGGAGCCCAAATTCAAAATTTTTTAGTAATATCTTGTCTCAGAAAAGTCTTCTAAACAAGTGACATTCCTTTGTGTCTGACACAAAGGAATTCTTGACACATTATTGAAATTTTGTTTTTAAATTGTCACCATCAAAAACAAACAAACAAACAAACTAACTAACTAACTAACTAACACTAAGTTAGCTAACATGGTAACCCAAAGAGCAGAATGCACCCATCAGGTAAGATCGAACAGAAATTCTAGTCCTGTCACTAAGACCGCTCTATGACCAGGGGGAGGAATTTAATCTCTAAGGGGCTGAGTTTCATGAGGGTAAACGAGACATGGAAGGGACACACACACACACACACACCACCATCACCACCACCACTAACAACAACAACAAAGAAAACACTATGGCCAGGCTTCCCAACACCTACCTCTGACCTGTCTTCCAGGGCCCAGGTCTATGTAGGATGGATAGCTATTGACTTAGAACAAAACCAAGGTGTCTCATTTTAATACACAGTATGGGTTTTTTGTTTGTTTGTTTGTTTTGTGTTTTGTTTTGTTTTTAAATCAAGGCCAGTTATGAAGGTGTCTGTGTAGGAAGGGCAGATCAAGACCCATTCACTCCCAACCTGAATGTTCCTACTCCCAGGGGGACACTTCACAGACCATGCCAGCCCCCACCCTGCAGCTCAGCAGAACCTCTAAACAGCTGGGAGACACACTCACTCCAACAGAGAGAACCAGGACAGCCTGAATGCTGAAGGGCAGCTGCAAAGGAGCCTCTCTTACCCAGGGAATCTAATGTATTAAGGCCCCCTCCCCCAACCCACCCCCAAACCCACCCTACCACCGCTGCAACCCAGACAGGCATTTCAAGAAGCAAGCTTCTGCCCAGAGACAGCTGGCTCTTACTTCTTAAGAACTAACAGTTCCCTTGTACTCCTTCCTCCACCGACTCCCAGGATGGGCACCCACTCCCACCCACAGGTTTGCCTGCGTGTGCGTTGCCCTAGTCTGGCACAAGCAGCCACAGAGCTTGAGTTTAGACCCAAGCGTTAACCACGCTCCTGATGCTACTAACTCTTCCTGAGTTTACAAAGCTTTAGTGAGTTCTACACCTCGAAGCTGCTAGTCCAGGACTGAGAAAACTGGACCAAGCACCCAGATGACCCTTGTCCAGGGAAACCTGCTTTGTGAGGGCTAACTAAACCTGTGTAGAAGGTCTGAAAGGCAATATGCAAACTTAGCACCTGTTGATAGAATATTCTGAATCTTTTGTCAGAATGTAATTTTTTTTTAAATTTTTTTCAATTAGACAGTAATTCATCTACACCTCCTGAAGCTTATGATAATAATTTATTGGTTCTAGAAGAGAAAAAGAAGAGGGAGAGGGAGGAGAGGACGGACAAGAAAACACCAAGTACTAAGGCCCAACTGAGCCCCATTTCCCAGCACCTGCTGGTAGCCCGAAAACTTGAAAATTGTCCTGTAGACTAGACAGCCCTTGTGCCAAGGGATCCTGGTCTCCTTGTAGCCTCACAGTTGCCTGGCAGGCAGGATTCCCTACAGGAAGCTGGAGTACTTAGCAGAGAGCAGGACCCTGAGCTGTGAGCTTACCCACACAGCAGTAAACCCAGCATCCCCCCTGAACTGCTGCCCCTGGCTGAGCTGTGAGGAGAGCAATCCTGAGAGTCTTCTAGGCCCCACTGAGTCTACCTTCCTCTAAGTCACTGTGTGGCCTCACCCAGCCCAACCACCCACTGGAAAGGCCAAGGAAGCCACCCAAGTCTGAAAGCCCAAAATCTTACACACACTTGAACCTGCTAACCCGCTCCCCTCAAGAGGAAACTCTAATAAAAGAAAAGTCAACTTCAGACTCTGTGTTTCTAGACTTATACTAACGCTCTCCTTGAAATAGGGGCTCAGCCTGGAAGCCAGTGAGGTCAAGTTCACAGCAAAAGTAAAGGGAAGAACAGGTCTGCTCAAACAACCAGGGCCATATCTGCCTCCTTGAAGCCTGCCCGTTCATGGCTTTGCCTCAATATTTCAGCAAGAAATGGTGACGCCATAAAGTAGGTTCTGGGATGTTCACTGCACTTCTCCAAGTCTGCTGTGGCTTTGGGGCTGTTGTGATACATGTTTGAAGTTATATTGTCCCCTCAAACCCTAGAAAGATCCAGTGAGGTGCCTCTCCAGCAATGAGCACCTTCCACCACCGTAACTACTCCAAACCACTAAAATATGTCATCCACCAAAACCCAGCTTTCTGCTGAAAGCCCAAGACTGCAGCTCTGAGAAAGAGGACATGCCACTGGCCATCTCTGGATTGACATGGTAAAAGGGATCTCCTCTCCTCTCCTCTCCTCTCCTCTCCTCTCCTCTCCTCTCCTCTCCTCTCCTCTCCTCTCCTCTCCTCTCCATTATTAACAGTATAGCGGTTGTTAAGTGGGATGAGGCTGGCTTTTTATAAACCAAAACTGTTAGATTTGAAGCAGACACAGAGACACTGCTTCAAGGTTGTTCTTTATAGAGTTCCATTCTTGCAGGTTTTTCCAAAGGCCTGCTAGAGTAATAACAGCCCCAAAGGAACACAGTACTTTGTCAGGACTTGTAGGTGATATGTGTTGGAGCAGCTGTCAGCTTGGGGAAATCACTCATCAGGTAGTCAGTGAGTGGGGCTGCCTTCAGCTGGACACACACCGCATCTGCACCGTGGGCCCCAGGGGCAGCAGCTCCCTTGTCTTGCCTCAGAGGCCAGACCAAGCCTCCTTCTCCTTACTACTCACACACCTCCTACCTCTCCTTCAGATTCCTAAACTCTATGGAGGGCAGAGTACCCTCTCAGTCACTAAGGCTCCCCCTTAGTAATGTCCCCTCTCTCTGGCCCCCATCTCCCAGGAGCAGAAGTCAAGATGACCACCCTATGATGTGAGTGTGAAAGTAACACACACATGCTCATGCACACACACATGCGTGCATGCACACACACACACACACACACACACACACACACACACGTCTATAATTTTAGATTAAGCCTTTCATGGTTAG
Organism: Arvicanthis niloticus; assembly: GCF_011762505.2. Lineage (NCBI taxonomy): Eukaryota > Metazoa > Chordata > Mammalia > Rodentia > Muridae > Arvicanthis > Arvicanthis niloticus. The sequence continues at coordinate 18,858,057 of NC_047664.1, forward strand.
CCCTTGCATAGGGAGGACCGATTCTACCTCAGTAAGGGAGCGAGCACCCCTCAAACAATGATGAACAGAACAATGTGCCGCCAGCACACACCCAGATCAACAGCAGCCACGCCTCATTTCTCTGCCAGACGCTGTGGGGGTGGAGTGGTGGCATTTGGCAAATAACCCAAGTAGGTTTTTTTTTTTTTTTTTTTTTTTTGCTGGATATGGGACACCGCACTAGACTCCAAAGTGCAAGTGACACCAGATGGTTCGAGAAGACGATGAATTACTCATAGTCAACCAATCATTGTTAGCACACCTAAAGATCCTGCTTTTCAGCCACCAGTTGACACCCACCAGACTCAATCACAGAGAGAGGGGAGAACACATAGGCCCAAAATAACGTGCAGGACTCTAAACATTAGCTCTCCCCCTGTGAGAGGACGCTGGGGCCGGTGATGACCAGTAGCTGAGACTCTGGCCTCTGTGAACTCCTTCCTCCTAAAGGGAAAGTCACTTTGAGACCAGTGCAGTCTTATTTGTCTGACTTACCACCAGGCTCTGCTAGAGGCTCTTGGGCAGACCTGTAAACTCTCCTGAATCGTGAGCTTTCAGGACACATGACCTCCCTGGACAGTGTCTTATGTTTTCAATCTCAGCTGGTCTTCTGCACCCCAGGAAAACTACAGAAACACAGCACCCAAAGTGCTTCTGTGCGCAACCTCTCTGAGGACTAATGATAGATGCAGTTCAGTCAGCAATGGATGAACCCAGCACCCTCCTACACTGTGAAGGAAGCATTTACCCTCAGTGAGTGAGCCCCCTCATGTTTTCTCCTTGATGCCTGATGTATATCCATTTTTCTGTCAGCAACCTCAAATAATGTCTGCAATGCTGAGATTTACACATGTGTACTTATAAATGTTATTTCATTATAGCCTCCACAAAACTACTTTTCTGCCTAAACATTCAATTAATGTAATTAAATTGCTACCTGATGGCATTATCTAATTTAACTTAGTATCCAAACTATTGACTAGCATGCGTCTTTTAACACCCGACTGGGAAGGCATGTGATGGGCAGAGCTATAAACATGTTGGTAGAACTGAGCTGTTTAAAAATAAATTAGCAAACTATAAAAATAAACAGTAGCATACATATGTACTCAATTATGAACTAACTCTAATTTTTGTTCTGAAATACTGTCTTTGACCTTGGTCATAAACAAGCACTATTAAAAAAACATAATATCCCCACAGACACGAGGCCATCGATTAAATAGTCTTCCAGCTCAGGAGAATGCAAAACCAAGACGCCAAAAGAAAGACAGTGAGAAAGCAAGGAGGAAATCAAAGAAAAGACAGCGTTTGTCTTTTTCAAAGAGACGGGAAATGTATACAACACCCCTAAGCTGCTTGCGCTTGCTGACATGAAGCTGCTTTCTGACCAAGCCAGCAGTTTAAAAACATGGCTGAGTACTTTTGCATTTTCAAATGTTTTGCAATCTCTCAAGAAAAAGAGGAGAAGGACTGCTTCCAAATGCAGCTGTTGCAAAAGCTCACAGTCTGCACCCTGCACTCGGTCATGCTTGGTCTCCTCCCCACCTGAGGTAGCTCACTATCCGAATTCTTCGGCTGCCTCTGAGTCCTGAGCTTTTCAAAGACATATGGCAGAAATGTGGAAACCATCGTCCAAACTGCACCAGACAGAAAATGGGGAGGGGGCAAGAATCAAGCTGTTGAAGCTGCACCCAGGATGGACCCCCGTTTCCATGCTAATTCAAATACTCTTGTAACAAAGGATAGCATAGCAGGGGACGCTCAACTAGGGGCTAGCATTACAATTGCTGAAGCAAACAGAAGACACAGCTTCAGAAACCGTTCAGTCTTCAGGGTTGGCTGTACCCTAACTTGGTGAAAGGGTGCAAGCCCACCTTCTCCAGAATCAGGATAAAGCTATGGTTCTCTCCTGTTATGGGCCTCAGTGTCTGGTGATTTCACAAACACTAGCAGTTGAGCAACCGCTACTAAGTTTCTCATCTCAAAGAAACAGCCTAAAACTCTGTCTACCTGAGGGGTTGTCTGCTCTCCCTCCAACAAGAACAAAGTATACAAGTGAAGACAAGAGGACGTTCAGACTCATTTACACTTGGTTCCGAATGCAGAAGCTGGTGGGAAAGAAGCTCTGGGAAAGGATTTCTGAGAGCACATGCGTTCACCCCTGTCCAGGATCCCTTCAGGAGCAAGAGCAGGCCCAGAAGTCCAATCAGGATGGGACATCACACAGACACGGAGGCTGCCGGCCGCTGCTGTGGGACGGGCATCCTCAACAAACACTGATGAAGGACTGAGACTGTCAGGCTTGGGAATGGCACACTGAGGCTCTGGGCTGGGTTTTTATTTCTCTGGACAGTACTTCACCATCCTTCTGCAGGCAGAGCAGGTGGCTACAGGTCACTCTCAGTCACCACAGAAAACTGATCTCAGAACATAAGTTATGAAGACAAACATGGCAGGAAGGCATGTCAGCATGCACCCAAAGACTTAAGACACTAGCCTAAGTAGGCCCCTGAGGACAGCTGAGGCACTTAGATCTCCCTGCCTGGCTCCTCCCAACAAGGATGGACCTGTGAACTGCAGCCTGAACTCTCCAATGGGCTGGCTCTCCTTTGGGTCACCTCTGATTCAGTTTGCTCTGTGTATGGCAGTGTAGCACCATGGCGGAGACAGACTGACGACCAAAGCTAAAATAAAGGAAGCAGACAGTGCACCGCCCTCCAGGCTGAGGGTCTTTTTCAGACAAAGAAGAAGAGTACTGCCCTGGAAGGAACTTGTTGGTGCTTTACCTGTCAGCCCTCAAACATGAAGACCTCAAGAGAAGAAGAAGAAAGAAGGCCATCTCCATTTCTCACTGAGTTTGCCAGATTATGCTCACTTGGTCTGGAGAGCTGAGCAGAGGTCAGGACAAAGGACAGATCTGTTTGACTCCGCTCCTCACAAATCACCCCCACATAAATTTCCTTGGTCTCAGCTTTAGCTTGGGTGTTGTGAGGATTCCAAGAATTATTTGACTTTTTCCATGAGAGGGCTCTCATGCTCCAGCAAGAGAAAGTGGTCTATCTGCCAGCTGTGTCTTTTTAAGAATTGGGAAGGAAACAGGGTCTGTGGGAAGGAGTCAAGATGTTGCCTCAGGAAATTTCAGCCCCACTCTGACCATCAGACCGGAGCACAATGCAGAGATACCACCAGAAGGCTCTGGAGGTGCAAGGCATAGGGGTAACTGTCTTTCCTACAGAAGTCCAGTGTGAACGTGGCTCAAAGAGTCTGAGCTGTGGGTGGTGGATGAGGTCTCCCAGCAGCTCTACCTGAAGCTGGCTTGCTTCTTCCCTTAGACCTCTGTGAGGAGGTGTACAGTCCTGCAATGAGGGGGTGGGCCTGGATGCACCCATGTACCCTCAGGCCTCCTATGGTCTTCCTTGCCCACCCCACCCTTCAAGATTTAACTCTACCTCTCCAATAACCAAGCCAAACATCTCTGCTCCATTTTGTTCTCCCTCTCCTGCCCTTTACTCGACCTGTCAACAAAGTCTGTCAGCTTTATCCTCAGAGTCTGTGGAGACTCCAACCCTTCTCACATCCTCATTCTGTTGGCTCCAGCAACCGCGTCACCTTGCGTGGGTCATGCTTGTCTGTGTCTAGGCGGCCTGCTAGACTCCCAAGTCATGTGATGTCACTTATCTCACCAGTGATTTCCACCTCCCTTCAACCAAAGTCAAAGTCACAGGACAACCCTCAGGGAGCTGCCCACACCACCCTGGCCTCGGTTTCCACTCACCTCTGACTCCCTTTCAACCTTCTCCAAAGAGCCCTTACAACCGGGTTGACTGCACGGAAAGCTTGTCTGCCATTGCTCTCTGTCTGGAAGCTTGTTCCTCAGACCCACCAGGCTGGTTTCCTCGAATAGGCCCTCCCTAACCATCCTACATCTTCTCTCTTGCTCTTCCTCACCTTATTATTCTCCAAGGCGCTGACATCTAAAAACACACGTGTTGATTTACATAGTGTGTGTCTCTCTCAGAATAAGAGCACACCCCCCCATTTAGGGTATGCAAAAAAAATTTTAGGCTTTGACCACCGCTATATGCCTAACTCCAAGAATAGTTCCCTCTGGGTGGCAGGCGTTCAAAATATTTGTTGGAAAATGAATGAAGGAACCTTCACCATCCCAAACTGCCAGGAGGCTGCTCAACACCGAATCTATAAAGCTGCCAGGAAGCCCAACCTGGGGCACTTGGATTTAGAGTTTGGTTTAAAGCCAAATTCCATTCTCCCCACAGGCCCTGAGGCCTAGAGGGAAGAGCATTTTGCATTATAACATAAATGAAGGGGTTCACCTGGTTTGAGGAAAGAAAAAGCTGTGAGGTGGGGGTAGGAGCAAAGATCAAATGAGAATCTGCTTCTTAAGGTCTGAGGAGCCATTAGAAGGAGAAAAGCTGATTAGAAACTTAGGAAAGGTTGATTTCAATGCACCAGTTGGTGGTCATCCTGTGTCCCATGGCCCCCTTGCAGCCCAACACATGTCTGGGCACATGCTCCCACCAAGTCCTGCTCAGAAGACACAGGCCAGGACCAACCCCTGAGATGTCAGCTGCCACTGGAGCTTTCAGATTCTCCAGGGAGGGCTGAGGGAGAGAAGGACAGAGTCCCTACCCAAGGGCCAGGATGCAGCCAGAAGAACTGTAGTGCCCTCTGCCACCTTGGCATACACTGTGACAAGTAAATAAACACTCCTCTGTAGGCAGTAACATGGGAAACTGAATTGAAAGAACTTGCTGGTTTAGAAGAGCTACCGTGTGATGTTACTTGACTATTTCCTTACCAAGAAAACACCCAAAGATGCTATGGCTGGGATGTAAAGGGCTGATGACCACTTGTTAACAGGCTTAATGTTGCTAATAGTTTCCTCTCGATTGCTTCTGACACCCCCTTCCCTCCCTCTCTGTGTCTCCCCCCAGGGAGATGCTTTAGGTTAACAGAGCTAATCTGATCAAAGCTGGAGACTTAAAGAACACAACTCTACACAACTCTACCAGTGACTTCCATGCTTCTCCTGTTGCAGGTTCATGAACACAAGCACCTTTCAGTCAACCAACGTATGTTTCCCAAGCCATGGAGAAGCTGTATGTACGAAGTCGCAGCACATGAGGCTTGCAATGGAAAGTGGGAGGAGAGGGACATGTCCCTTCTCTAACCTCTGCCCTCTTCTATGGCAGCAAGAGTGAATGACAAAGCAGGGGGAGAACAGATCTCTCACCCAGATCGATGACATCATGAGGTGTGTGGGGTGCATAACATGCTACAGTCAAACGTGCGGACACAGTCATCAAGCGACCACGGTCATCAAGCAACCCCAGTCACTCCACTTCTACCAGATCAAAGAGTGGCAAGACAGCAAAGCTGAAGAGCCAGAGCCAGGAAGAAACTGTTGTGCTCCCCACCCTAGATGGCAGTCAAAAGAGGAAGCCTGTTTGCTTAGTTCTGAGGGGACAACTCAAGAGATTATTCATACCTCCACCTATAGCTCCAGAACTTGCTGAGAGTGGCAACCTGATGCCCTAGAGAAAGCATGGCCTTGAGACCTGGTGTGCTTGGACTTGTAGCCAAGTTCTGCGAAGTAACTAGGTGGCTAGAACAAACCATCTGGCTCCCCCAGGCCCGTGCATGTTAACCTTTCTGGCTGGCCCCAAGTCTTGGTCTCAGAAAGAAAGGATTTGCCCTCTTCATTCCAACGCTGCCTCCCCCACACATCCAGCCCTCAAATGAGACTGTTGGTATCAATAAAGGGAGGCAGCCTTGGCCCCTTCACCTCCCTTCCAGCACCAACCATCACACTTGGCATACAGTAAGTGCTCAACAAACAAAAGGAAGAGAGCTCACTGACAAGACTGCATGAGGCGGTATCTCCTCTAACTCTGTACTAGATCTAAAGAGAACTTAATCCCCAGTAACTACGTGTTGCTTGTCAAACTTAAGTTGGCTTCAATGACGTAATTGTTTACTTGAAGTCGGTTCAAATTATGGCAATATTCACGGCCCGGTGCAGATGCTTTACTCTCTTCTGGCTTCTCATCTATGAGTCACCTTTGACGGGGCAGGAGAACAAGCAAGTTTTATTACAATAAGCGCCTAAAGTGAGTTAACCAGCACAACCACATGGCCCACCTACATGGCAGAGTCCTCCTGGGTAAGACACCGAGAAAGGGGCTTAGTTCCTGGATGCAGCAGACTGAGCTCACCCAAAACTAAACCCCAGAGCAGCTGCTAACAAACCTCACTGACCCATACCTTTTGTCCCAGTCGTTTGTGTCCCCAGAAGACAGCAGTAGCTGACTGGGTTCGACTGAAGGCATAAAGGAGGCTCCAGGCCGTACAGACCACTTCCCCCAACTGATTACCTCAGGCTGAAAGTAGTAGCCACCTGCCATGCCTCTAAAAGAGGAAGCTTTCACACTGGGCAGCCTCTAGTATGCAGGTGGAGACAGACAGGCTAGTTGTACCCCAAGAGTGTGGGTCACCTGTCCATGCCTGAGCTCCTAAGTTTGAAACCACTGTCCCATGTGGTCAACACATTACCTTGTTGTTGACATTACTGTTGTTGTTGCTGTTGTTGTTGTTATCATCATCATCATCATTTGAGCACTACTAAGTCTTGGAGAACAAGCTGTCTAATACTGGAGCTAAGTTTAATTTGGTTGGGTTTTGGGGTTTTGTTTTATTTTGTTTTGTTTTCATTAAGAAAGGTATCAGACATATCAAATAAATCTAGTTGGTCTGACTGACTCTATACAATATGACAGAGAGAAAGTGAATCCCATTGATAAGAGAATTTTCCTACTTAAACATAGAAAGCAGAGAGAAGAGGGAGAGACAGATAGACAGACAGACAGACAGACAGACAGACACAGAGAGAAAGTCTTAAAATAGCTACCAGAACAGCCAGAGCTACCTGGAGGGAGGCCACATTCAGTCCCTTGGGAGTCCAGGCCATGTGCCCTTTCATTAGACACAACTTCAGAACTGTGGACAGGTGAACTCCAGTTCCTTCACCCTCCAACTGAGGTGCTTCATCTGTTCCCAGGAGAAGCCCCACCCTAGACTCTAGGTGACTAGAGGCAGAAGATACAAGCTACTTAGCCATGGAATGAAGCCTCCAGGATGCCATCCCTGTTCCCAGTCCCTTCATCTGAGAAGACAATGATGACTGTCCCAAACCCTAGCACCAAGACTCTTTCTACCTAAATGGCCTGGAAAATACAGCAGGCACTGAACAAGTGTGGAACGAGGCCATCTCTCACACTAGGGAAAGGCTATCTGTGCACAGAAAGACCGACGTAAGACTCAAGGGCTTCCTCGTAATTCCTGATTACCCTACATCTCTGCTCCCAGACTTGATACTTGAGGAAGAAGCTCCCAAGTCACCCGCCCTCTGTGAGGTCATCCTGTAGGATCAGTCTTCACTGGACTGAGCAAGGTGGGAAGTACGTAAATCAACCTGAGAAGGGCCCCATCAGTAGTTGTTCTCTGCCCCACCAGGACAGGGGCCTCAGGGTCCTTGAAGTCAGAGGGCAGGTGGCCATGCTCACCACTTCAGCTAATCTGTCTTCACTGAACTGAGTGCCAACAAGGGAGGCGGGAACCGAAAAGCCAGCCTCGTGGCTATAAGCCTGCGATTACTCACGCCACGTCTGTGTACACTGAAATGCTTTCCCATGTCTGTAATGTTTTTCCTATCATCCTACACACTCACCGTCACCTCTCCTCACCCCAGCACACAGAAAGGATGTACTTATCCCATGCGTTTGGGCTTTGTTGTACCATTAAACACAATGACCAACTCCTGTTGTTTTAACACAGGTTTTGTTGGAAATGAAAAGACTTGGCCTTGCTGGCTCCCGGGGAAGCCGAGCTCTGCCTCTCCAAAACCTTTGTTCTCCACATGTCAGCAGAAAGTTATGAACAAGCCTCCCAGAGCTGAGTTACAGCACAGACAAGAAAGGACACTCTATTTCTCCATCTCCGTGAAGTTGTCACCAGCAGTGGAGCCAAGGAAGAGGCACTTTGGGGGAAGGATCATAATTCTCCACCACCCTTAAGAAGCTGCAATAGGTAGGACAGAAAAACTAAGTTCATAAGAGCTAGGCCCCAGAGGGGCTGCCAGAAGAGAGAGACTCATGCCCAGCTGGGAATGGCAAATGAAGAAAGAACCAGGATACCTGTGGTCATCAAGCTGAGCAAAGGTCCCCGGTGAACACGGGGTTGTTAAATGAGAAGTGGCGGTAAGAGCACAGAGGCAGGGGCATGGGAAGTTCATCACTGCAGTCTCAGAGGCAGGGGCATGGGAAGCTCATCACTGAAGTCTACAATCTTCCAACTAGTGTGTGAAGAAGAGCTTTGAGGAAACAGCAGGTTCTATAGAGGGAAAAAAAAAAACAAAAAACAAAAACAAAAAAAAACCCAAGAACAAATCTAGGAGCTGAGCTCAGGGACGAGAGATTATCCAAGAAGATAAAGAGTGGCAGAGAACAGAGTAAAGAACTCTGAAATACGAACAGGTCTTAGCCCAGTGCTGATGAAGAGATATTCTGTCTTCTCTGGAATGCAGAGGAAATGGGTCTACACTGAAGCATAAGAGATTGAAGGTAGACAAAAGGAAGGATTTCCTGCTATTGAGAGACAGCTTTAAAAATAGAACTGTATGCTTAGGAAGAGGTCAGGATGGCTTGAGACTAAGCCTTGTCTGCTTCAGAGAAGGTCACCACCCCAACTCAGTCTTTCCCAGATGTCCAACAGTCTGAATAAGAAGGACAACCTATGCAGAAGATACACTGTGCAAACACCAGGACTGCTAATACCAAAGATATCCAAAAGTGTCAGGTGGGAAACTGACTGAAACAGGACAGAACATATAGGGAGAAGGAACTGATGGGGAATTACCCAGAATGCTCCAAACTGCACTGGCAGAGCAAAGTTCAGGGTTAGGAAAGGGCTCCAGCCTTCACACACTGAAAGCTACACAAGGCAAAGCAGCATTCCTGGCTCCTGCTGGATACAAGGGTGTGAGCTGGTGAAGTCAGACTGAAATCAAAGTGTGGAGATCCCGCTCTGGGCTCTAACTGCCTAGCAAACAATCTCGCTGCCCACCACTCCCTACAACGCCTCGGTTTCTTGGTTTCTTGAATCAAAGTGTGTGTGTGTGTGTGTGTGTGTGTGTGTGTGTGTGTGTCTGTCTGTCTGTCTGTCTGTCTGTCTGTCTATATGTGTGTGTGTGTTGTGCATCTGTGTGTCTATATGTGTGTGTCTGTCTGTGTCTGTATGCATCTGTGTATCTGTACGTCTGTGTGTCTGTGTGAGTGTGCGTGTGTTGCTACAACTGGAACCCAGGGCTTCCCACAAGGTAGGCAAGCGTTGTATCACTGAGTTATATTTCAGCCCTGATGTTCAATAATTTTTCTTCTATGATGAAAAATACCTGTTCTCAAATATCTATTCTTCTATGATTCCCCCAGATGCTCTTGTCAACTACAGGAACAAAAGAGCCTTGCCCTAAAAGTCAATTTCATGGAAGGCAGAACTTTTAACAACAGTTTAAAATAATTACGGAGCTTTAGCCATCTTAATGTAGGAATGAGACCCAATTTCTCTCTACCCAGATTCCATCCGACAAGCCTGGGCCCGAGCTCATCTCAGCCTGTCCCACTCCTGTCTTCTGGACTACTACTCTGCATAAATATCACAGGTAAAGAAAGCATCAACTCAAGACTACAGCCCCACATAGGTTATCTGAAACAGACCCAGGGAATGTTACAGCTGGGCACCAAGCTTTTAAACGTACTCTGCAAAGATCTGTGCTCAGCAAATTTAAGATTGTGCCTGTGAAGTGACTGCAACTGACTTGGACCACAGTGGTCTAGCGGAGGGGAGGAGTCAGAAGTGGGGACCCGGTGCAAACTGAGTGGGGGAGCATCACCCACAGGGATGCCAGGTCCTCGAACAACATGGGGGACAAGGCAAATCTAGATCACTAGACCTCGTCACACACCAGCGTGGGTACAGGTGACACGCTAGCCTTCAAGGACTGTGAGGGCAGCTAGAGTTCTGGCTGGCTGTTCCTCACTATGGAATTCTTCCTAAAAGGTCATTCAGAGCCAAACGGAGTAGCAAACTCGAGTAATTCCAGCCAGTACTCCAGACTTGAGGCAGGAGGATTTCCACAAATCTCAAGCCAGCTGGAGCTAAAAAGACACTGTCTCAAAAGCTAAAACAAACCAACCAATTTTATTATTATTATTATTGTTGTTATTATTATTATTATTATTATTATTATTATTATTTATACAGAGCCATCATTATATAACCTTGGCTGGCCTGGAACTCAATATATAGAACAGGCTGACCTCAGAAGCAAAGTGATCTGCCTGCCTCTGCCTCCTGAGCAAAAAAAAAAAAAAAAAAAGTCCACCAAGATTAAAAATATGAGACAGGGTACCACAAGGCATGCTGAGAGGGGCATTTCCAGGACCCAACAGCTACAATTCAAGATGATCTGGGAAGACTCCATGAAGTGGCCCTGCTCAGAGTGTAGTGGTTACTATGTCATCAGTTAGATTGAGGCCTGAGGCCAGAGTGTCAGCCACGCTCAGGGAATTGGGATTTTCACCCAACTCTTGAAGAATGCTGGGAGTCTTTCATAGGTGGTATCAAGGCAGAAAGCTCCTTTTTAGCCAAAATGCTAAAGATGCTAAGGGGAGCATGGTAGTGAGGGATGCAGGGAGAAACACGGCCTGAGGAATATGTGCCCTCCCTTCTCCATCTATAGGCATTAACATCCTTAAGGCATTTTATGGTTTTTCTTTCTTATTTCTTTAACCTCTATGTGGAAAAACATGAAGCACAGAATATTACACCTGTCAGGTGCAGGGCCCTGAACTATCTCTAGGCAGATGAAAGTCGGAACATCAGACTTTTAACGACGTGAAAGTTAAAGATTAAAAACATGTTGGAACGCTTACTCTGTGCAATGCCAAAAATGTGTCTATACTGTGTAAGGAGAGATGAGTTTCGGGCAGAGCAGGAGAGAGACAACATGTCCGTGCTGAAGGGGAAACTAAGGTCCTCACTGGCTTTCTTCCTCTTTCTTCCTTGTGAGAGAAATTGCTACTGCAATCTGACACGCTTTGCAATAGCAAATTAATCACTCAACATAGCGAGGATGGAACCACTTTAATCCTGTGCAGACTCCCAGGGCCATGTGCTCTGACACATGGGGCTGGGAGGAACGGCCATGGCATGGGGACACACCTATTCTGAAACAGGCTCTTAGTGCATCCTACTCGCTGCTCCAGGGACTGTAAAATCCCACAGAAAGCAAGAACGTTTCTGCTTGGCACTGCCACTTGCCAATCCATGACTTAGGCATTAATGGCTATGCTTGGCTAACGCTCTCTTGGCATCTTTTTATTCTCCCCTCTTTTAAACAAGACATGTCAGTGAAACATGATTGTACTTAATAATTCTCCTTGAAATTCTCTTGTATAGCTACAGTAATCTGTGCATGAATGTATATGTGATATAGTGTTAGGGCATCTTCTTTTCCAAAATTGAACAATTCAAAAGCCAACAATAATGTAATATACTCTACATGACACATCTTATGGGCCGGGACCCCCAAAACTTTCAAAGTTATTTATGCAAGACGATTAAAGTTTCCCTCCAAAGTTCCCAGGCAAATGGGCACGTGTTTCATTTTCACCCTTACAATAAACTCTCTGCAGGTTTTGTTTATTTTGAGGAAACATTTCACTTTTTTTTTTCAAGACATGAGGTGTGAATGATGCAAAACAGTATTTGGATATGGAAGCTGGGTGATTTGCATAATGCATTGCTAATCGGTGAGTATAAATTCTGGAATGGGATGAACTGAAATCCAGCACCACAGAATTCCTAAAAATGCAGATCATAAAAACAAAGAGCCCTGCCCTTTGATGGAGTGATGCACACATTCGCATTCTGTGTCTAAGAAGGAAGAATTATCCCCACAGAGTCTTGTGAAGAACTTTAAACAAGTGGCTTTGATGCACACTGCTGTACTCCAAACCAGCATTCTGAAGCATACAGGTCCCAAGTTCTCAGGCACGGTCACAGAGGAGAGTAAAATTATTTGCCTCACAAAAGCAGATGTTTCCCCCACCCCACCATGCTGGTCTTCCTGCAGACCCCAAGGAATCTACACTCTCCACCTTGCTGCTCTGTTTCAAGCCAGACACCATCCACTCCTCTCCCTTTGGTTTCCAGTGGCATTACCATGAGAGATTAGACCCCTCTTTGAAAAACAAACAAACAAAACAAAACAAACAAACAAACAAAAAAGGAAATAGCATGAAACGGTGAAAGCAAAAGGAATCAGTCCAGCTTTGTGAATCCCCTGTCAGTCAAGCACCACGGTGAAACCGAGTTTGAGAAATGATGTGTCCGAAACTTTGGGGGAGGAATGGAACACGACCCGAGGAAAAGGAGGGGTAGCCTAGTGATCAGCGCCATCCCTATTACCCTTAGCAGTGTGTGTGATAGGGAGGCCAGTAATGCAAAAGGTTAATCAGGTCCCTAATACCCCTAGGGTCACTTGCATGCTCAAAACTTCTAGATGGACAGATGAGAGCAGACAGAAAAAACACACATGTGCACACACACAGGTCCTTGAGGGTGTCGTGTTACATTACCTCATACACACACACACACACACACACACACACTGGTCCTTGAGGGTGCCATGTTTTACATTTACACACACACACACACACACACACACACACACACACAGGTGCCATGTTACATTTCCTCAGCAGCTGCTCCCTATTCTCTACCACCAGTGAGGCCAAGCCAGCCTAAAATTTAATTTAATCTGCTGTAAGCCCAAGTGTCAGGCAGTTAGACGGCAGCTAAAAGCGCCACTCTCAGATAACTGAATGGCACTTGCTAATAATAGCCTCTGCATGAAGCAAGCAGGAGCAGACATTTTGTGAAACTACAGGAACCTGGGCCTGGGAAGGACCTGGGAAACTTGGCCTCAGCTTCCACGAGACAGATGCTGGTACGAGTGGATCCACCGTGTCTCCTGTGGACAAAGCCTGTCCCCATCGCTGACCTTGTTTTGTTGCAGCAAGTCCTGGCTTTTACTATACAGGGGATGCCTATCCAAGTTCTACCTGCTCCTCACACCTGCTTGGGGCTGTACCCCAATTTTACCCATCACTAGGTGTTCCAGAGCTCTTGACTGTGTTCTCTGACCTCCCTCCATAGAGTATGGTCTTTATCACAGAGCCACAGCTCCAAAGCCTTGTCTTCATCAGTATGCCCAGTCTGCTTCCCAGGACTCCAAGGAAAGAGGCCCAGGCCTACAGAGTCTCACCCCACCCCAGCTCTTCCACAGAAACACCACAGGCGGCAAGGACTCTCTTTCTTCTGGGAAAATGGAGCGCCATGAAGAGATCCCAAAAGCCATCTCGTTCCGTCCCTTCCCCTTAATAGTGGCCTTTCTGGATACTGGACTGAGCTCACAGGTCTCTTACTTCCACACAGTCCCTTGTCCTTCCTGACCCTGATTCCTGTGGGCCCGAAGCAGTTCAGGTCCTAGTAGTCAGGTTTTCAAGAAAACCTCAAATATATACACATAGAGAACATGGCATACGTCAGGGCCCATGTATCCACCATCCAGCACCACCTGTGCTAGTCTTATCTACAACCCTGTCGCTCTGCTGCCTGGTGGATTATTTAAGCTGATCCCTTACATCAGATCTTTTCATCAGTAAATACTTCAATATGTATTTTTTTTTAGATAAGGGCTCTTTTTTTCGCTTTTAAACACAACCACAAAGCCATGACTACACCTAGAAATAATACTGGACTGACAGCAATTCTTACCCAACAGGGCAGAACAATTCTAAACTCAAAACCACCTTTTCCCATCTGAGTATACATTGGAGGACCCCATCCACCCACACACAAGACAGAAGCTTCCAAGGAAAGCATTCAGAGAAACAGCATCTGAAAGCATGAGTGACCTTGTTCAAAGCCACTCCATACCAGGCCCTGCTCCTGCCCACTCAGGGAAGAATGCACCCTCCAGGGTGCTCACGGCCTTAACTCCCAACCCTGCCCTGTGAATGCATCGGACAAGCAGGCACACTCCCAGTGTTCAGAACTGGTATTTATTTTTCTTCCAAGGAAGCCCATGTTCTCTTGGACAGCCCTGCACAGACTTCATTCACAGAGCTCGTCTTAGATCCACAGCTGACTAGATATGTCAGTTATGTTCCAAATGGGTTTTCACAGGTCAAGGTTCTGCAGGCAAGAGCAAATACTATTTTTAGACAGGATAAGGTCACAATGCTTTTAGAGACAGTGAGGTCTACAATAAAACCTATTGATCAGCCTTTGGAGCTAGTGCTCCAGAGAGACACCGACAGAAACAAAAATTGCCTGGCCATTTTCTCTGTAGACACGGTGGGTAAAATCACATTGGACTTAATATCTTTTAGGATACACAGTAAGGAAGAAGTAACTGTGTACAGATTACTGACATCCATCTAACCAAATGCAGATGCAGGTCACAGAGAGACTTCCCAGTAACTTGGTGGGCCAGGCAGACCTCTGCCTGCAGCTGTATACTTACACTTACACCTAAGGCTCTCTCAGCTGGGCCATTCGAATGGCAGGCTGTCAGACAAAAGGCTGGCCTGAGCTGGGGCTAAGGAAAGTGGTGTCTCCATGGCTAATGTTCTGAAAACTTCAATACTGACCTAACACATTATGACAAATTCTAAAGCCCTTCCTTTCGCAGCTGACAGATTGATATCCATTGATAATACATACTATGGCCATACCACCATGAGTCCATTCGATCTCGCCTGACAATAGACAGTTGTGTGTGTGTGTGTGTGTGTGTGTGTGTGTGTGTGTGTGTGTGTGTGCGTGTGCGTGTGCATGTGCGAGTGTGTGTGTGTGTGTGTACAGATCTTGTAATGATACTTAATTTGTTTGAGGATTTTTCTTTCTAAAACACACAGTAAGTCTTTCATAGGTGTGCCACACTTGATTTCAATAAGAAAAACATCACTCATTGCCAGATGAAACTTAGAGTTAAGTTTAGAAAATACACTAACAGAAGCCCAAGAAAATGAATCATAAACACATACATACATACAGAGAGAGAGAGAGAGAGAGAGAGAGAGAGAGAGAGAGAAGAGAGAGAGCACACAACCAACCACTGTCTTTCAGCCAAACCCAAAAGTTCATGAGTTTACTAAGGTTTAAGCAACAACCCTAAATGATTTCCTTAAGTCAAATAGGAGCCTTAAGCAAAGCTATTGTTTTAACTGACTATCATAGCTCAGATTTCAGAGATCAACTACAAGGTCAGTCACCGCCCTCATCAACACTGTCTGTTATCAAAAGGGCTTTATTATTTTAGAAACTCGGGACCACAGGAACTAGTGTGAAAACTGAAGGTCTCCTCATTTATCATTTGCTCCCATCTCAGAGCCCAGCTCAAAAACAAAACATGCCGTGGTAAACATAATCCATACATCACTTTGTGACAGAGCCGACCCCGTCAGTGAGCTGGGCCTGCCCCAGCAGCAGCTTCCCACTTGGCTGAGACATCTGCATGATAAGGTAGGGAGAAGAAAGGGCTCTGGGCTTTCCTAAGCTTCCTGTATTGTTGCTGTCTTGTTCCCATGATGCTACCATACATGTATCTGGCCTGTTATCTTTCTTTCTGGATTGAGTCTAAACTTTATTTTTTTCTTCTTCATTCAGAGGGCTTTAATTTTAATTTTTTTATTTTTGTCAGAGGTAGAAGAATATTTAAAAATCTCAAACTTATCAGTTCCCTTACAGAGCATAGGAAAAAATAACCCAAAACGTAAATTAGAGAGGCAGTAATTTAAATAAGTTACCTTTTATTTAAGTTATAGGTCTCAAGTGTGTGTCTGTCCTACAAGGAACACTCATTTCACAATGGGCTCATTCCCCCTTAGTCTGAACACAGCGGATCATAAAAGAAAGTTTTAGACAATCATTACCCAAAGGATAATTGCAATTGTTCTTTTTTTGGCATGCTTCTGAAAGCATTGTCTTACATCTGACTTAATGACATAGGAATGGCACTTTCTGGACTGGAGAGAAGGTAGGTTCATCCATGCTGAAAGTCAGTTGTAAACACAGTATTTAGAAAGATGGCCTGCGAGTATCACATGTCCCAGAACAGGCCATATGCTTTTACCTACATGATGAATTAAAAAAAGAACAGTTCCCTTCAACTTATGCTGTCTTCCAACAGTAACAGAGGGAGAGCCCTGCTAAACACGATGCATCGGATGCCTTTAACAAGCAAGAATGTGAAACTCCAAGAACTCAGCATATGCAGGCTGTGTCCATACAGAGAAGCCAGCTTTTAGGGGAAGGAAGGAGCAAAATATCACTGAATTCAGCCAGTTAATTGAATTTAAAATACCTGCTTGTTTGAATGCAAGTGACTTTTTTTTAAAGTGTATTTCTATTTTGATACAGTTAGAGTTGCCAAGGAGGAAAAAAAAAGCAGGATTGAAGAAAATACACATTATATTCTTTGGAGTTTATCAAAAACAGCTTGCGACAATTAAAAGATAGAGCTGTGTAAGGTGGAAAGTTCTGGAGATTGTCACCATTAGATTGTCACCATTCCATTATTCTGTGTTTCGGTTTTCCTCCAGCAATTTGAATGATACCAGTAAGCATCCTACTGCCCACTAGAGCTTCCACCTTTGACACAAATCAAGAAAATGCTCAGCCCTCTTTGTAGGTGAGACACACTTAGCGTGTAAATTCCAAAGAGAGAAAGGAGAAAGCTGGCAGGCTGCTTGCCCTGATGAGTCTTAGGGGGAGCCACCCTGTTCCAAACACCCGATCCACAGATGAGAAAGAACAGAATGCCAAGATGTGACAGAGGGGCGAGAAAGATGGCGCAGCAGCTAAGAGCTCGTCTCCCTGCACCATGGCACTCACAACAGCCTTCAACTCCAGCTGCAAGAAAATGGCAAGCCTCTGACCTCAGAGGGCACCCTCAGTCACGTGCACACACACACACACACACACACACACACACACACCCCTACAGTCGCAGACACATCATTTAAAAAAGCAGAGGCATCTTTAATCTTCTAGGAAAATAGGTATGATGAGAGCCCAGGGCTCCCTGTGGAGTATAAGTAGGGTCAGAGACCAGATACCCTGGCTATCAGCCCAGTGGCTTTTTTTGTCTTGATTTTTTAATTTAGATTAATTTGACATGTATGAATGTTTTGCCTACATGCATGTACGTGCACCACATGCATGCTTATTGGATGCCCATAACTAGCATTATGAATGGTTGTGAATACGGGTGCTGGGAATTGAACCTGGGTCCTCTGAAAGAGCACAAGTGCTCCTAACCACTGAGCCATCTTTCCAACCCCAGTGTTGTTTTAATAGCAGAGGTTAATACGTCTTGTCTAGAAAAACTTACAATGCCCAGAAGATCTCAGATCTTTATAACCTCTTAGCAAGTCTTGGTAATTTTGCCATTATTTTTATGGGAAAACAAATATTGATCTGTAAAACCTTTGCTGGTTCTGTATGGTTATTTATTATCTTACTTTATTTTTTGTTGATCCATCTTCACACAGTGGGCAGACTTTCTTTCTAACTCAAGGGTCACAGCAAGAAAGAGGGTATATGGCTTGCCACCCCCAACATGCCCTTTTTCTATAATAATGATTTTATATCCTAGGCTCAGCATAGGCATGGTGGCTCTTACCAGTGACTTCTGCAAACTCTAGACAGGATTGAATTCCTAAGTGGGGTGATTGGATCAAATGCAGAATTGCGTATTTGTAAGTGAAGTGTTCCAGCAGACAGCTACTAGTTGGCTTTATTCTGCTCCTTCTTCCTCAAAACATTTTTAAACAGTGTCTACGTTTTTAAAAGGTTTTCAACTTTCTGTTGTCCCCATCAAAGAATCAGACAACATATATGTTTACCTTTTCCCATTTGGGACATGTACATTAATTACCACAGATCTGTCTCCTACGCCTTCCTCTCCCCCCTCCCTCCACCCAAGACAGCAGTCCTCAAAAGCCTTCGCAAAACAAAAATGTATGGGGCAATTAAATGGATATTTGTAATTAGAACTTAATAATTTGCATCAAGGACAAACGAGCTCTGATTTTTAATCTGCAGCGCATCTTGATTAGCCCCAAAACAGTGTAATTTGGTGGTTATAGGTCTCCTCTCCGATTGTGAAACAATGCCAAGCCTTTGGTCTGTGTCTGTGTCAGGAGTGTGTTAAGGAAAAGACACAATGAAAATGTTTGACAACGTGAAAGCAGCCATAAATTACATGACAACTGTGTAAAAGTCATGATGAGACAAATAAAGGACTGACCTATAATGCGCCTGACTCGTCCTGACACACACGACTCCCTGAACTAAGGTCTGTGCAGCCAGTGAGTTCTTGAGCGGGGAACACTACTTAGCGCCAGAAACATTGTAAATTATCAGTAGTCAACAGCATTGATTTTTAGTCGACATTTCAATCAGGTTGAAGTAGAAATACTGCCCAGTTCATCCAGTAGCCTCCTAGCCCGTCCGTGGCCCCTCTGAGGTCTCCTCTGTCATGGCTTTGTTAAATTTCTATTGTGCTCAACATTCAATATTTATTGTAGTTTTGCCACATCCAGGCACTTGGCTTGAAGGGTCACCAGCCTGCCTCTTGGGATACTAAATTCATGCTTACTTTTAAGGAAGGCAGAACGAGAGAGAGAGAGAGAGAGAGAGAGAGAGAGAGAGAGAGAGAGAGAGAGAGAGAGAGAGAGAGAGATTCTTAAGGGAATAAGCCAAGAGATAGCAGGAAAGGGGGTGTTCTAAAGAACCAGATTCTTTGTATCATTTTGCTTTCCAGTCTGCAAGTCCCAACAAATAAAACCAAGGGCTTCTCTCCTGAGGCAATCCTGCAGCCCCACTGAGCTCCTGGCCTGTAATACACAGGTACAGACACCAGGGATACCAGGTAGCGAAGGTGAAGAGAGTGGGTGGTAGAGTCACTGGAGCTGTACATGCTGCCAGCCAAGAGAACAGAAGCCAACACGTGGAGCTCTTTGCCGCCCAGTGTACTCAACAGCCACTGCCATCCCCACCACCAACTCACAGGGTTGCCTGGGAACAAGCCAAAGACAACATTTTGGTGGTAGATCTGAACAGCCTCCTGTTCAGAGATCTGAAGCAGAGCATTCCAAACTGTACTCCCCTCTGCCAGCCTTCCCTTTCCTGGGGTGCCTCTACACATAGTAGGTGCTTCTGAACAGGTGCAGTTGTGTGAATGAATGGGACTGGGAAGAAAGCACCACTGGGTTCTGGAATATGTTAAATAATCCCTTTACAAGAAGCCTCAGGCCTCGCTTCTGCAAATGTTCATAGTGTGAGCTTTGTGTAGGACAACTGGGAGAGAGCTTGGTGGAGCTAAAGATTTGCCTCAGGTAAAGCCAGAGAAGATTGGATGGACTTGACTCTAATTTCCAGTCAAAACTTCCCTCAAATCTTGCCTGCCTTCCCGACTTGCCCATCCCTAACAGGCCTTCAGCCAGAAACAAAACCTTGAAGCAGGTTATGCCTCCCACTCCCAGGCTCCCCAGGAACCACCCCACCTCACCCCCCCCACACACACACACACATACACAGGTACATACACATGTGTACACACACAAGTACACACATACACACACACACACACACACACACACACTGTTAACTCTCACTCTACACACCAGGTAAAGGTGGAAACAAGGAAACAATTGCCAGACTTCAAGGTCCTCAAAAGCCCATTTGGTTTCTTGGTCATCCCCACTGTCATCCCCTAGCCAAGTCACACACCACCAGGTAATAAATTCTTCTCCTACTGCACAAGACTGTCATTTAATGTCTGGGTTCTTCTAGATAGATGTGAAGCAAGGATTTAAAAGCAGTCTTCTCACGCCCTGGACAGTTCTCCAGTATGCCTATGACACTCTGCCAGAGAGTAGACAGAAAAAGTCTTCCCTTTTCCTGAAAACTGGAAAAAGAAAAACCTGACCACAGAAGCTATAGGAGAGCCAGCTGCCCAGCAGCAGGGCTTCCTGCCCAGTAGATAGCAGCCCCACTGCACAAGGCTGCAATGTTACTAAGACAGGCAACCCAAAAGGACTCTATCAAAAGATTGCATCTTAGGTAGCTATGGGCCATCAAGGAAGCTGCCAGCCTTTGATGGGTCTCTGTCTTCTCCCAGAATTATTGGCACCCACAGGAACACTTCTCTTAGGCGCTATAGCTGAAGCAACAGCATAGCAGATAAGAAGGGACACAGCAACCCTCACGTGTGCACTGAAGAAGGCAAGCATCCACGTGTGTAGCATGGGATTTGCTTCAACTCTCCCTTACCTGTTCGATGAACCCTAGAAGATAGCAAGTTTAGGTTGCCTTCTTTTCACACAGGGGTTAAATGTCCTGCCAAATTCTCCAGCCAGTTGGTAAGGCAGAAGTTCAAACCCAACGACATAAGTACCTACATCCATCACACATACAGGAGCCTACTCCTCATAAAGCAACAAGTGTCTGTGAGAAAAGAAGTGAACACCCGTGTACTGTGGGAGCATCACTGTCTCATCAGATCCAAAATGGCTACTGACCAGTCCCTACCTGGGGCTCCCTCTCCCTACCCCCACCCCCACCCCCAGCTCCTCCCCCACTCATCCTCCACCTCCTTACCTCACACCTATGACACTACACTAAGACCCAGTTCTAACCCTGACTTATGGTTATCAGGGTAACTAGCCTTTATCAAGTGCCCTGCTCTGAGCGCAAGGGCTCCATCCATCCTCAGTGGGATGCTTGCATCCCCAGGAGGCGGGTGCTACAGTTTCCCTCACTTTACAGTTGGAGAAACTGAGGCCTGAAGAGACAAAACCTGTTCAAGGTCACATCACTAGAAATGACAGTGCCTCTCTACCCTTAGTCTCCTGTGTTTCATGTGCTCAGATGCTGGGGAAGAAAAGAGAGAAGATGAAACGCATTTTTAAGGGCCATGTTCCCCTTTTGGTCCTGCTTCTCTTTCTTACCAATTCAGTTACAAAGACATCCTAGTGGAAGAGGATCAGACCACATCTAAGACGGAATTTTGTAGGTGGCTATTGGATGAGCCCACAGGCCCCCAAATTCTCCCAATTTCTATTTGCTACTAAATAAGGAGATTTCTTTTTAATCCACCTCCCTATGAGGCTGGGGATAGAAATGTAGATTCATCTCATTTTATAGAAATATTTAAAATGATGTCTTTACAAGGATAGGATGAGGACATTTAAAAAAAAAAAGTGTGAACAGCATTGCAGACAGGTCCCTAAACCACCTGGAAGCCTAGCTGGAATTCTGCAGGCCCAGCTTCAGCCCAGCCTCAGCCCCAGCAGCGCCTCTGGTGGGAACTGGAACATGCCTCCTGCCAGCACATAACAGGGAAATTCAATTACCTCCCTGACTGGTGGCAGGGGGGCCAAGACGGCACATTAAAAGAGCTAAAAATGTCAGGAAGTTATTGGGCTGATGGGTCATGCTTGCCAACACTCATATGTGGAATGCATAATGTCACAATAAGCTCAAAACACAGAAACAGACCGAAAAAAGATAAGACAGTCAGAACAAACTCAGCCCCAACACATAGGTTTGCCATCAGCCCTGTGTGAGGAATGCTGGGCTGCCAACAAGGGCATGTTTCCCACCCCTAGACTCTCTGGGCCTTTCTCTCAGATTATCTTTCTCAGCCACCAAGAGATTAATTCACAAGTGCTTTCCAACAAGTTCAACTTCAGCCATTTAAAAAAAAAAAAAAAAGTGTTTCCATCAATTTCCTACTTGCATATGCAGGCCCACTAGACACGCCCTAGCCAGCAGCACCCAGGAGATTACACACACTAGCCTCCCCAGCACACATAACCCTTTGGATCCCAGGCCCTCTGGGCGCTGGCATCATCACCCATCTTTATCCCCCCAACAGCAAGCCAGGAAAGATGATAGAACCTGTGTATGTAGCCAAAAGACTAGCCTCAACTGGTTCAGAGGGGGGGGGTAAAATTGAACTGTGTGTGTATTCTCTCTCTCTCTCTCTCTCTCTCTCTCTCTCTCTCTCTCTCTCTCTGTGTGTGTGTGTGTGTGTGTGTGTGTGTGTGTGTGTGTGTATGTGTATCTTTTGCCTTTGGCCAAAAGACCTAAGAGCATTTGATATACAGTCAGCAGGTATTTAAAAAAAAAAGAAAGAAAGAAAGAAAATGGGGGGAGGAAAACATTGAAAAGGCCTGACTGCACTGGGGCCCTGACACGCTCTCATCTAACGCCTGGCCCATGGCCAAGTTCATCTGTTAATGGACAGCCACAATCCAGCCCAGCCCCTCCCCCCACCTTCCCTGCCCCTCCCCAAAGTCTTCTCTGTTCTCCTACCTCTTTGGAGCTCCTAAAAACTAGACATCGATTATGTCTGCGCTTTCCCCTTTCTATTCAAGATAAACAAAGTGCTTCAAGTTCAAGGCGCACCCTGGGACCCTTGACAAAACAATCTATCATTCTGTCTGCTAAACCAGTCTGGCTACACCATGGCCAGGGAAGCAAGGCTCCAACGTACAATTTCCCTTTGTGCTCCCTCCCTCTTGCCACTAACCTTTTCTTTACCATGTTCTCCAGAGCAGATGGACATGACCACTGTTGCTTAAGCCCCTCCTGGCAACCTCAGAAAGTGAAGAGAAGAAAGAAGCTCCTGAGTGCCCCTCCCCCCTCTACCATCCCACACACACCCCATCTCCTTAGACCCACACATCCTCCACTGTCACCCAGATAATAAATGAAATGCAGAGACTGCCCCTTCCTTCATTCCCTGCAAGAATATTTTAAGTGAGTTTTGTTTTAAATCATATCCATTAATTTACCCTGACTTGCAATTAAATGCAAGCACACTTTTTACAACCAGTACGGAATGTATTAATTATAACTACAAATGGTCAAATGAGAGCACAGTCCCTCCTAAAAATATTAATAAAATGCATAATAAATAATATTAATGAAACAAAAATAGATTCATAAGCCTTGGCCAGGACTTTTATTATTTCACGAAAGAGGAAGTGCAGCCAACGAAACTTGCTCCACACACTTTGGCAGAACTCTGACCAACCACCACCATTAAACTCTAAAGAGTGTGTTTTGGCTACACTTTGGATCCGGGGGTGGGGAGGGATGCAGAGGCCACCATGAGAAGCTGATGGCCCTTATAGCCAACACAAGGCTGGAAACACACTTCCCACATGGTCAAAAAAAGCTAGCCAAAGCTAGTTCGCCTTCCTAAGACACGTCCAGTTAACTGTTCAGGCCCCCACCCCCTTCCTGACTTCACAAAATAGACAAATGAAAGCCCCAGGCCACAGTAAAGGGTCTTAGCTAACTTGAGTCTCAGGATTCGGCATCAGCATCAGACCCAAGGCACAATATCCTGTGCCAGTGCTGGAAGCCACCTTTGTCCCTGCCACTGGCCAGAGCAACCAGCCTCCATATCACCAGTGTCACCAGCAACCTCTGCCTCAGCCCAGCACGTCCTGCCCTGCCCCTCCCCCCAAATCCAACACACCCACGAAACAATTGAATCTAATTAAGATGAGGAGGAAATTTGCATTTTTCCTTTCACTGTAGCCCTAGTAATCACACAAGTTCTTCAAATTTTGAGAATTTTGTTCCTCTGCTAATTATTTCCGTCGTTTTGCATTTCAAGGCACAAAGACAGTCTAGCTCACTGGTGGTCTATTAATAGTTTGAAGTTTTGTGCTCAGAAGAAGGTAGAAGTGCTCCCCCCCACACACACCTTTTGAATTATTCTGTCATTTCCAGTTTTGTAAAAAGAATGGTTTGGGGGGGATTATGGGTTTGTTTTGGGTTTGTTTGAATCTGATTTTTTGGGGGGTTTTTTGGGGGGATTTTGGGGGGAGGGAGGTTGTATTCTCTCTTTTTTGGTGAGGATAGTATTAATATTTCCTCAAAACAACAGCTACTGCATCGTTCTGCATATTAGAATTTAATCTTAGAGTAGTTGCTATCTGCCTGACTTATTGATTTATAGAACCCTGGTATGTAATAAAAGAAAGGAAAAAGGAAAGGAAGGAAGAAAGGAAGGAAGAAAGGAAGGAAGGAAGGAAGGAAGGAAGGAAGGAAGGAAGGAAGGAAGGCAGGCAGGCAGACAGACAGATAGACAGACAGACAATTCCTTGGCACAAGTGTGTGTTTGCTGATCAAACTTCAGATCATGTGTTATTCATTATGACTTTACTTGAAATCGGTTTGCCACAGTGAGAGGGACACACTTCGTGTGCCTTCCCCTCCACTCCCTTTAAGGACTTTGAAAAACAATTCAGTGTCTGTAAAGTGTACATTTAAAGCATGAACTGGCTTGGATTAAAACAATGTTTCAACATCTGTAAATTCTCTCATAAGCTCTTTCTGAGCAGCTGATGCAAAGCCACACATGATGTTTAAGGAGTTAATGAGATTGTCCTACCAACAAAATTTAATGGTGATTTAAGAAATTCTAATACTTTTCACTTCCTTCCCCCAGAATCACTTGTGGACTTGACATTTATGTGGTTTCTCCATTACATAACAATCTACCCTGGGTGCACTAGATCATGCCAATCTATTAGAGGGAAATTTGTACTCCATATAAGCAGAAGTTTCCAGTTGGTTTTGACTTACCATTATGTCTCAATGTAAAGTGTTATTGTAGCTGGGTGAGAAACACGGCTACTTCAT